>NW_007248414.1:519193-584078 GCF_000164805.1 Carlito syrichta
GAGCCAGGGCCCAGCACTCTGCACCAGGCAGATGCCCTGCATCCCTGTAGACATGGGAATGGCACCGCAAACAGGCATGATGAGGCCCTAGGAATCCCAAGGGAAGGGGAGCTGGGCCCAGTCCAGGATTCACAGAGATCCTGGATCACCAGGGAGCCACAGGGCTAAACTGGGGCTCCTTCCCACTCTGGCTGGGCGCGGGGGGGAAGAGCAGCCTGTGGGCTGGGGTCTCCTCCTCTTCTGATCTCCATATGTCATGAAACCCCACACACACCTGCAAGAAGCCAGCTCTGATGAGAATACGCAACCCTCACAGCTGTTACCAAGCACCAGGGCAGGCCAGTGGAGAGACACGGTGACCCTGGGATTTGGCCTACGCCAGTACCTCAGCTCTCCCTGACTTTCCCACTGGAGTGTCCCAGCAGGGGAGAGGTGGGAGGGGGAGCATGATGGGATGAAGCCAGTCCCTGGAAACCACGCCCACTCGAATATCTAAATGCGCGAGTCACCTGCGGGCCCTGGCACGAGCGACCATAACAAGTTGCCACCTCTTTTCAACAGGCTGTAAGGACACCAAGAACCTCTGACTTTATCTGACTCACGTCCTTCTTTTCCTCAGGAGGGAAACCCGGATGAGGAGAAGTGAGCCTCTGCCTTCTCCCACCAGACTATGGGCTCCTTGGGACAAGGAGGGCCTATTCATCCCTCCCAGCTTCCTGTGAACCTGCCACATGCAGGCCTACAACAAATATTAGTGAACAAATTAGGGACAGCTTTGCTGGGCTCTGGTGAGATATGAGCAGCATATATGACTGTTATAGTCCCTGCTCTCCTGAAGTCCCCAGATGAGGAAGGACTTCCCAACAAGTGCTCATCTTACCCTCACTGACCCTCAGTCCACCTGAGTACCCCCCCACACACCCCTGAAGGACTGGATGGAGCAGTTCTGGGGGCCCATGGGACTCTGAGGCTGGCACTCACTCTACAAAGCCCAGTTCTCTAACTCCACTAAGGACTCTCCCCCCAATCACATCTCCTTCCCACCTCTCTACCCTCGGACAGATTATGATAGTTCCACGTAGCTGCAGGCCTCAACAATGTAACTTCTAGATTATCCCGAAGAGACAAGGGTACACCTGGCCCTCCTTGTCCCCGGACTAGTCAAATAACCCAGCCTACAGATACTTCCTGGGAACTTTTCTTCACGGTGCAATTTGAAGTGCAAATGGGAAACTAAGTCAGGATCACTCTTCCTTAAAAAACAATCTGCACCTGCTAAAAGGAAAACACATGGAGAGACTCAGGACTAAAACTTTCACGGACCCCCGATCAGGTACTTGCAGCCAGCCAACCGACTCTGACTTCGAGAGCCGTGCCTCAGCTGTCTCCAAGGTGACCATGTGGTTATCGAAAGTCCTAATACCATCCCAGGGTGCTTCTCCATGCCCCAAATGTTAGGCAGTTACCTTCCACCTACACTACGTTTGTCATGCCCTTCTACCTACACTATGTCTACCATATACTATGTCCGTTCTTTCATTTATTTAATAATATTTGCTTTTACACCAGTCTCACTTTAATCATACATATGCTATATGTAAGTATGTATATGCAGACTGAGCATCCTTAATCTGAAAATCCAAATCCCAAAAATGCTCCAGCGAGCAATTCCTTTGCGTGTCATGCTGGCACTCAAAAAGTTTCAAATTTTGGAGTATTTTGGATTTTCAAGTTAGGGATAGTCAACCTATATATCCAGATGTGTGCATTCTAGTCATGGTACCTGCTAAGCCATGGGTTTGATGTGGTTCATGTCTCAGGTTTTTTCTAATGCTCATTAAAATAAATACATAATTCAAAAGAAAAAAAACTCTTCCTCCAAGACTGGGTCATTGCACTTGAACTTCAAGGCCATCTGCCAGTGCAGGCAGGCACAGTCTGTGCTCCTCCTTCCAAGGAAGAGGGGAGTTCGCCCCAGAGAGGCGAGGGGGCTTACTTGGGGTCACACCAGCAGGAGAGCAGGGATGGAAGCCAGTGCCTCCACTTCTTCATGGGCTGATAATTCACTAATGGGGATTGTTGGAATCGGGTCAGGTTGGGCTTCTTCCTGTAATACATCCCAGCTTCCAAAACCACCAACTTGCATGAGGTATTTTCCTTCCCCTTGTTGGGTCAGTATCCTTACCTCTGTCCCAGAAAATCAGCAGTTGGCTTTCCAGGGACACAGTTGCTTTTTTTTGGGTGGGGGTGGAAAATGTGTGCACGTGCGTGCACGTGCGCGCGCGCACACACACACACATATTTTCTGGCCATCACCAATAGAGAATCAAAAAACATTACAGCCCACAGATTTGGTGATCTGGAGGTTATTCGAAGTGTTGATAAAGAAACAGAAACTTGTCTTCAAAAATCAAAATAGTGCTGGCTCTCATAGTCAGTCAGCAAACATTTATTGAGCACCTATTATGTACCAGTCACTGAGCTAGACAGGGACAGGAGGACACACAGTGAGCAAGGCAGATACAGACCTTGCTCCCAAGCTGCCTCCTCTGCCAGACCCTCCACGGCCTCCCTGTTGGATATTGAAAGCTGAATGCTCCCCTCTGGCATTCCCTCCCTACTGCCACGCTTTGTCTCCATGGTACTTGTCACCATGGATTTTATATTCCACTTTTATATTTTTACTGGTTTTTTTTCCTGAATACAATATAAATTCCACGGGGCAGGGATCACTGTTTTGTTGACTGCTATATTGTCAATATCTACAATAATCTCTGATACAGAGTAGGCACACGGAAAATATCTTTTGAACAAATGAGCAGACATTGAACAAATAAAAACCACACAGGCCGTGCATGGTGGCTCACACTTGCTATAATCCCAGTGCTTTGAGAGGTTGAGGGTAGAGGATCACTTGAGGCTAGGAGTTTGGCCTGGGCAACATAGCAAGACCTCACCCCTAAGAAAATAATTTAAAAAGTAGCTGGATGCAGTGGTATGAACTTGTAGTCCCAGCTACTCAGGAGGCTCAAGTGGGAGGACCCTTTGAGTCCAGGCTGCAGTGAGCGAGGATTGTACCACTGTACTCCAGTCTGGGTGACAGAGTGAGACTCTGTCTCTAAAAAATTGTTTTAGATAATTTTAAAAATCATATATAGAATACATACATACATATAAATATATAAATATAAACCTATGCAAACGTAGTAAGTGCTTTGGAAAACAAGTATGGGGTCTGGGAGGTGTGGCGCACAGTCGGGAAAGACTTGCCTGAGGAAGTGATGTTTAAGCTGAGTCCTAAATGATAAGTAGCTGTTAGTTGCGCAAGGTGGAGAAGGAGGGATGGAGGAAGGAAGAAGGAGTGTTCCAAGCAGAGGAAGAACATGTGCAATGGCAGAAAGGACATGTATCCCGGAGGCCTAGAAAGGAGGCCAGTACATGGAATGACCTGACAGAGGCAGAGTGGCAGGGAGGCAGCCAGAAGGCAGCTCACAGAGGACCTTGGTGACTTCACCATTTGGATTTCATTCCAAAGACCGCTGGGAACCCAGAAAGAATTTAAACCAAGAGGTGTCCATCAGATTGACATTCCAAAAAGTTCCCTTTGCTGCTAGGTGGGGGTGGCCTGCCGGGTCAAAAGCCATTTCTGGAAGACCAGTCAGTCAGGAGGCTACAATAGTTTTCAAGTGAGAGGTGGTGGCAGCCTGGACTTGGCTGGTGGCCACGAAGGCAGAGAGCAACGTGGATGGAGAGAGGGGGGTCAGGTGGAGCTGGAGCCCAGCAGCTCTGCTCACGTGTCCTGAGGGTGCTCCAGGGCAAGGGTCAGCACCTGTTCTCCAGGAAGGGTCAAACGGTAAATATTTGTGGGTTTGCAGGTTTGCAGGAGCAAGTTAACACAGCAGGCCTGACACTGCTGTGCGGCAGGGCCTGCTTGCTGGGTTGGCTCCTGATTGGTGTCTAGGAACTTGGCTCAAAGGTGCTCCCTACAGCATTAAGTGAGGAGGTTGTTTTGTATGTCTGGGACACTAAATTCCATTGTCTAGACCACCTGCACGGCAGTGTGATTTCTGGTGAACACCTGTGTTTCCTCTGTGACTCTAGAATCCTGAGGGCTGTGACTGATCCCACAGAGACTACCTGTGCACTCAATAAAACACCCCATTAAAAACCTGGACTCTGAGGCACAGAAGGCATCCCTGGGCCGAAAAACTGCACATGCACGGCCCCATTTTGAGGCTGGAAGGAGCACATTCTGGGGCCCTCTTCTCCTCCCAACTTTCCGCCAGGAGGGAGGGAACGTGAGAAGTCAGTGCACAGATCCCTCTAGACTCTGTTTGACAGGGTTTTTCCTCTTGCTGATGACGGAAATAAAGCACATCTATGAGGGTCACTGTTCCTGAGTCCTTGGAGTCCTTCTAGTGAGTCACTGGATGCGTGGGTGGTCTTGGGACCCCTGACACAGGCGCGTTCATTCAGTTTGTCTCAAGTACTTGACTCTGCCTTTGTAGTGCTGATGCAGCCACAGACAATATGTAACAAACACATGAAGTGGCTGTGTTTCACTAATGCTTTATTTATGAAACCAAGGGCTGGATGTGGTCAGCCCATGCTCGTGGGAAATCTGGGGCTCTCTGAATCCACACTGAAAACCACTGATTGAATTCAACCTGTCAGTGTCATCAGTGGAGAAACTGAGGCCCAGTGTCATCAGTGGAGAAACTGAGGAGGAAGGGAGAAGAAATTTGTCCAAGGTCACTCAGGATCCATGGCAGACCCGGGAGAACCCACGTCCCAACTCCTGCCCCAGCAGACTCCCTGCTACTCTTAAGGGGCTGCTCCATAGAACAGCCTTGTGGGGAAGTGTTAGCCTGGCAGCCAGGGGCCAAAGGAAGGAGACGGTGGGAAATGGATGCTTAGGGGAGAAGATCTGAAGGGTGAACTGTCTGGCCTCGTGTGTGTGTGTGTGTGTGTGTGTGTGTGTGTGTGTGTGTGTGTAGGGGCTCTAAGGTTACAGGTGCCAACCGGATATTCCCAATTTTTTTGATCACCAGAATCACCTCTGAAGCTTCTCAATAATACTGACGACCCAGCTCCATCTCAAATTAACTGAAGCAGAGTTTCTAGGGATAGGACCTGGAATCTGCATTTTCCAAAGTTCCAAGGTATTCTGATGATCACCCAGGTGATGCTCAGGTGATGCTTGGGATCTCCTGACTGACTACCTTAAGGCCTGGGAAAAAGGAGTCCATGAGCAGAGGAGAGAACAGGAGACCTATCCTGGGTCAAGGCAGGACACGTGTGGACCTAACAAAAACACACAGACCAGAGAGCTGGGGAATGTGCTTTCCAAAACAGTGTCTTCAATCGAGCCTTTGCCATCAGAGGTCAGAGTTGGGAAGGCCGACAGCCCTGAGCCAATTTCCTGCTTCCTGGGGATTCTGTCTGCAATTCAGGATGCAGTGTAGGGGACTGGTGGTACCCTGAGCCTCAAAGCCCTGCAAGGCATGGCAAACTGAGACAAAGATGAGCATGCTTTCCATCCACTTCCTAAGCCACAGTGAAGGCCCTCTGAGCTGCACTAACCATCTCTCCACAAATACTTCCCCTCAAGCTCCTGTCGGGGGTGGGGGGGGGGGGCTGTAAACCACAGACCGCAGACTGGAAATTTTGCTTCAGCGTTATGCTCTATTTGAAAATTGTACGCAGCACCTACATGTTATGTTTAATAGAAAAACGAGTACCGCTTGCCCACTCAAATATCTTTGAGTAAATGATTTTGTGCATCAGAGTTGCCTGGGAACTTTAAAAGATACTGACACCTGGAACCCATGCCCAGTGAGTTTATTTTAATTGGTCTGGGCTGTGCTATGGGAGTTGGGATTTCAAAACCTCCTCAAGAGCTTCTAACTCATAGCTGAGGTGGTGAGCACCGGGCTGGCATGATGCCGTTTTCATCTCATTTAACGTGCTCCCGAGTGCACCACTGCAGACCCATCAGAAAGACTCAGGCATGAACAACTACTACTCACGACTCAGAACAATCAGTACCTTACTGGATAAGACAACTGATTGTTTGCTAGTTTCTCCAATTATTTTCTTACCATGAGCTGCCCACACAAAGAAAATCTATCAGGAACAAAGACCCAGTTTCTCTCCCTGAGATGCACCATTGCAAAGATCTATGATTTGGGGTGGGCAAACTTTTATTTACATGTTCAGTAACTTTGAACTGAAATCTAGCACTTGTTTCAATTATGAATGCAGGCAACAAACCACAGTGCTGACAGCAGTAGACATTTTAGATATTTTCATACTGTATAGGCATCTTTAAGTATCATTTATGCTCATCACTGCCTTGAAACCATGGTCGTTATCAGACCTGCTACTGGATCTGGCTGTCTGATGTACTGATAAAAAAAAGTGCATACATTTCCATGCCACAAATTTGCCTTTTAAACTGTCTTGGTAACTGTATTTCAAAACATTTACTTTCCTGCCTCGTTCACTTATGCACTTGAAATGAAGTAAGAAGGAGTCCATAGGCTTCCCATGGTTCTGCCAGCCATTGAGCCTCGGTGGTCAGCGGTAGGGACTCTGCAGAAGGTGTTCCAGTGGCTGTGCACTGAGCCAGCAACTCGAGCCAGCAACTCTTACCTGTGGGTCAGAGAGCCGGGAGAGGTCAGGGTACAGGTAGAACTTCACGCCCTCTGAGGCCCCGGGCAACGTCACTCCTCGGATCAGGAGGATCAGAAGCATGATGTAGGGGAATGTCGCAGTGACGTACACAACCTGTCCAGGAGAGGGGAGGAAAGAATCAGGAAGCGGTGACAGCCAGCGGCTGCCTTCACTCAGCACGGCAACCTTCAGGTTCATCCATACTGCCGTGTGTTGCAGAAGGCCCTTCCTCTTCAAGGCTGACTAGTGTGCCTCTGTGTGTATAGACCACATCTGTTCCATCCAGCCATCTGCACAAGTCAGTCACAGAAAGACAAAGACTGCACGAATCCTCTTTAGGGAGGCACCTAAAATAGTCAAATTCACAGAGTCAGGAGGGGAATGGCGATTGCAGGAGGCCAGGGAGAGGGAAGTAGGGAGTCACGGACTAAGGGGTGTGAGGTCTCAGCCAAGCAGGATGCATTGGTTCTAGAGGTGTCCTGGACAACACTGTCCCCAGAGTCAACGGTACTCTATTGGATACTTAGGTGTCTACTAAGAGGGTAGATTTCATCTCAAGGGTTCTTATCATAAATCAACAAGATTTAAAAAGTAAAAGAAGCAGGGGTGATGGCAGTGGGCCATGTGGGGAGCAAAGGGAAAAAGGGCTTCCCAGTGCAGCGACAGGTGAACCCCAGACAGATTGTTGTCCCACCTCACTCCTCACCACTGGCCCTCCAGGATGGGGTCTTCCAACGAGTGTCTATTGAATGCCTAGGATGTGCTTGAGTGCAGTGTTTTTTTGTGTTTTGTTTTGTTTATTACCACAACCCGTGAAAAGAAATATATATCACAACCCAGCACACATAGAGCTGAAAAGGAAACTTCACAAGATAACACTTCCATGTGGGATGCATGCTCATATTTTCTATCAAACTCCATTTTTTAAAGCCAGTCATGATCCTGTAAATCCAGTTTGTAACTCGCTAATGGACAAAGACCCACAGTTTTGAAAACGACGGCTCTTGATGAAAATCAAGTGTTCACAGCCTAGGATAGGATAGGATAAAATAGTGACAGGAAGAAGAGGGAAGGGCTGAGAGGGGAGGGCAGAAGCTGTGGAGGGCAGAGAAGAGCCAGCATCTACCTGGAGTCATCAGGGTTTGATCTACCTGGAGGCAGGTGATTGGACCCCAAGAACCTGAGAGACCCTTCCAGCTGGCAGATTCTGGGTAAGAATCGAGACAGTGAAAGACACAAACCTTCCCTGAGCTTTCCTGCACAAGAGCCATCTAGAAGGAGACAGCAAGACCCACACAGACTATAGGGGTTCCGTCCCAGGGGCTGCGTGCAGATGCCGGCCCTGTCCTCGACTTGAGGCCCCTGCAGAACTCGGGGTCCTGCCAGTTTTGATTTGCTCTCCTTTGTCACATTCTCTCCTCCAATCACTTGGTTCTGTCCTCTTGGTAGGGCCTGCTGCTCCATCTGTCTAGATCAGTCACTGCGAGTCAGGGCCTTCCTGAGACCCTGAGGACAGATATGGACCTTCCCTCCGAATGTGTTTGGACACAGATGTGTGCGCAAGCTTGTGGAAGGACCAGAGGCTCCAATGCCCCAGATAAAACCCTGTACTCTGACACTGTAGTTCTAAGTGAACCTTTCGCGCCTGCTCGCCCCAGGGTTTCTGTGCCCAGTGGTTCAGTCCTACACTCCATTCATTCATTTAGTTAAGCATTTACTCACTCAGCTCTTGCACCTACTCACTCACTCACTCACTCACACACCAAAAACACCCCTATGCACCAAGCACTGAGCTAGGCACTGGAGGATATATATAAGCCTGAATCACTGGAGGGGACTTTCTGCTCCAAAAGGCTTCCATCTGGCAGGAAAGACAGACATGGAGACAGGTAGATCATGTGTCATGTAACAAAGGATGGTAGGACACGGAGAGGGAGTCCTTCACGACAGGGGCAGTCTGGAAGGGCTTCTCCAAGGAGGTGTCAAGGAGGATTAGGAGTTTGGGATAGAAAACAAGGATGAAAGGAAGAAGGAAGCAAAAAATCCCTACTCCATGCCCAGACCTTTACACATGATAATAACAATGGCTACATTTATTCAACACTTCTCCAAGCCAGGCATTCATTCTCAGAGTAGGCAGGATTATCATCTTTTTACATATGACAAAGGCCAAAGGGTTCACCTGTAACTTGTCAAAGATCGCCCAGCTAATGAATGGTGGCCCAACATGGGAGTCACAGCAAGGTCTGCCTGACTACAAGATCACATGTTCAACGACTAGGCCGTGTACATAAACCTCATGACAGCCACCCAAACACTGTGTTATTTTCCCCATTTTAGAGATAAGACTTTGGAGAAATTAAGTCATTTGGTTTGTAAATGATGAAGCAGAGATTTAAACCTAGTTCTCAAAAACAGAAAGTTAGAACCAGTAGGGGGTGGTGACCATGGATTCTGTGGACACAACCTGAAAGGTTAGATTATTTTATCCAGACAACGTCTCTAATCTACAATGATGGCAACCTCCCAGCCCATGTACGGCCTCTACCCCACCAATTTCTGCATCTGTTTCCAAATCAATCATTAGTTCCAGCTACACATCATGTCATCAACACAAATAATCCCTTGCTGTCCTGGAGCGTGCAATCCAGAAAGGGTGCACGCAAGTCAAGTAAATAATAAGAGACCAGCAATTGACATTAACAATACAAAAATAAGAGGCCAGCAATCACTAATGCTAGATGGTTCCAGCCCAGAGAGCTAACAGTGCTATAAAATCTACAGTTTCTCTTGGCTTTGTAGACAGCGTCTGTGATAGATCTTCAGCATAAAATTCTTAATTATTTCCCTGTAAAATGAAACCCCCTGGCCAGGCACAGTGGCTCATGCCTATAATCCCAGCACTTTGGGAGGCCGAGGCAGGAGGATTAATTGGGCCCAGGAGCTCGAGACTAGCCTAGGCAACATAGCAAGACCTCATCTCTAAAAAAAAAAATTTTTTTTAATTAGCCAGGCACAATGGCACACCTACAGTTTCGGCTACTCAGGAGGCTGAGAAGGAAGGCCTGCCTGAGTCCAGGAGGTCAAGGCTATGGTGAGCTGTAATCATGCCACTGCACTCCAGCCTGGGCAACAAAGTGAGACCTTGTCTCAAAAAACAAACAAAAATCTGAAATCCCTAGTCAACCAGTTTAAGTCTATAAAACATCAGGCTGAGGCTAACAATTTGTTACTTTTGTTTAATAATGTCCACTTTTGTCTGTTGTGTGGCAGAAGATTAATTACTCAGAATGTGCAGGCAGGAGCTGACCTGTTCCAGATGCATACTTCTGGAACTTAGCTACCTTAACTCCCAATGCCCATAGCATTTAAAGAAAAGACCATTACAGTGTAAAACATAAGAACAACTCAAAATCATGACATCTGTCCTCCACCCGTGGGACCACTTTGATGTGACTAAACTTGCTGGTTATGCTGCATCTTGTCTATATTGAGTGGATGGGACCACTGGGGTGTCATTCAGGGGGGTTCCTTAAAACCTGGCCAGATGTAGCCTCACTGGGCCGTGGCAACACGTAGAGCAGATTGCTCTTCAATTAGCGTAGGGGCACTGCTTATGACATGGTTGGGGACTATCTTGAAGCAATTCCATTGTTTAGCATTCTAAATCGATGCTCTGCTTCTATATTACGTTTAGGAGAATACACTCTCTTCACTGGTATCCACATCTTCATTTTTACACTCCTTTTACAAAACCTTGAGGGAAATAAAATATTCAAATGAATTGCCCAAAGACCACAGTGCAGACAACGAGTGAGGCTGCCAAAATGAAACCACTGGTTGGCAGGCATTAGCCTAGAAAAATTAATTTGCAAGCGGAGGTTTGCAAGTCTCAAGTCAGGGTACAAAAGGTGGCTTAGGGGCATCCTTACATAAGGCACACAAGCAGCGAGTGGCATGCACTGCAGTGCTCAGGATGCCTGCATCTGTATCTATATCTGTTCGAGCTCTTTAAAAGCCCCTTCTAATCTGTTTCTACCCTTGGCCATGCCAGACACTTGGATATCATCTTTGGCTTTTTCCTGAGAACATCTGTGTACTATCAAAACCACACAGATTTGTCATCAAGAGACCCCATAAATGTCATACACACTGCCATTCCTCCCTCCTGTGCTCTTGCCAGGCATCACTAATTGATCACAGCACTCTGCAGGTAAGCCTGGATGCAACCTCAGAAACCTCCATACTGTACTCCAGGCAGCCACCATAATCTCGGAGCCTCTGGCAGGTCAACAGACTGGTAAGGCCCAGGTCTCGTCCTCAAGAAAGGAATTGCTGCACGTATACATGCAGGAAGGAGACTCCTGGGGTCACAGTACCACATAAGCAGGGTCAGACAGAAAAGGAGGCTGTAGAGACAGGTTGGGAGATGTTCAGAGGCTTTAAAAGGGATCCAGCTTCTCTTGCCTGTGAAAGTGGGCTGGGGCTGTATCTCTGAGGAACAGCAAAAATGGGAAAAGTTAGGTCAGGCAGGGAAGATGTGGCCCTAGCCAAGGAGGTGGAAATGGGTACAGAATATTGTTCTTGGATGCCCAGAAGCCTGCAGGTTATCACCCAGGCACTGGCGCTGTCTCGCCTCTTTCCTCAGCTTCCCACACATTCAAGCTTGAGTCCTGCCAATGGGACCTCCAGCTGAACTCTGAAGCTACAGCCCCTCTCTGTCCACATCTCCAGGGCTCTTCGTCACCGCTCTTCTTAGTCTTCACCAGCCCCATGCTGTCCACAGTATAGCCCAAGGATCAGAAATGCTGCCCTGGCGTGTCTCTTCCCTGCCCCTCTGAGTCTAGACTCCCCAGCCTCGCATTCGAGGTTGTGGGATGCGGCCATAGGCTTGGGCTTTGAGTGGGATGACTTCAAATCCTGGCCCTGCCCAGGCACGCCGTGTGACTTGGCCAGCCTCCACTCTTCCCCCGACTACCAGGTTCCCTGCTGTTGGGGAACGTGCCAGGCTTCTTGGGCCCCTTGCCTTTTCTCAGCCTCCTTTTGTCCACAGTGTCTGTCCCCAGCTCCTGGCCACCCAAAGCGTTTGTCCCGTGTGTGTCTGAATCCCCACAAGGCTGAGGACTCCTCAAAATCGGAATTTGCACTCCACTTGAGAATGCATTGCCCTCTCTATCTTAAAGGTCTGGAAGTCTCAGAGTGGTCCATTTACAGTTTCTCTGTCTCACCACGGGAGCCACCCGTTTACCCTATAAACGATCCTGTCTGCCCAGATGTTGCAGAGAGAATGAATTGCCATGACCTCAACAACTCCCATCCCACATCCATCACCCCTGTCATCCCAGCATCCTCCCAGCACCCAAAGTTGCCTTCCACCAGCTGTTTTCTTGCCTTGAAAGTTAAGGATTTCTAAAATACAAGCGATCTTTTGTCTTTTATTTTCCCGGCTGTATCCACAGACCCCAGAACAGTGTACAATGTATAAGATATGCTCAATACACATTGGCTAAATGGAGGAAGAGTAAGCAGCCTGAGACCCGGATCTCTGGAGTTAGAATGCAGGCCACCAGGAACAGTGCTTTATACTGTGTCCATATGGGATGCTGGATCTACGTAAAACGGGATTCAGAAAATTGAATTGGATTTTAAGAGGCGTGTTTATAAATAAGGACCTCACAAGGGATTTGGTTGTGAAAGACAGAACCTGTCAGACACAGAGGGCAGCAAGTTCAGGTGCAAGGGTGTTTCCAGGCAAAGTCCAGCGTCCCTTTTGAGAAGGCTGAGGCCCCAGGGTTTGTTTGAGAGGGGCAGGAGGCTGCAGCAGGGCTCAGTCACTGGGCTGAATTATGCAGGGTTTGGTTATGGGCACAATAAGGCCTCTGACAAGACACTATCACAACCACTGCCATTCACAGCCACTGGTCGTTCACAGTCACTGCCAGCAGGGGCTCAGACCCAGAGAGGTAGGCTTGAGGGAAGGAGGGTAGAGTCTGCCAGAACTTTGGAGTCCATGAGAGGAGGCATGACTGCCCAAAACACATCCCTTGGTCAAGAAAGAGTTTTTTTACTATTGTTTAATTCTGTTTTCACAGGTCAAGTCTTTCTGAATATAAAGGTTAGCACAATTGGTGGTAATTATACTGTATCCTGTTTTAATTGACTCTAATTGCTCATTTGCATCCCAATACTGGGATTGTGGGATGTTTTTCTTCCTACTTCCAGGACAGGGCTATTTATTTCATAGCAGGGAGATTATCTGATTATTGGGAATGCCACAAAAATTGTAGAAGGGCAGTCCCACCCTCAGATAATGGAGTCAATTGGAAAGCTGAGTGTGGTTCAAAAGGCATCCGGAGAACAGAGTGGTGCGGGGGCAAGGACCTGGGACCACAAGGCTAGAAGATCCAATACGATGAGCAGCTTGGGCAAGTTTCATAGACTCTCTGGGCTGGCATTTTACCACCTACAAGTGGCAAGGGTAAGCTAATTCAGACTTCAATTACTGTCATATCATTTCCCTAGGGTTTTTCTTTTTTGCTTTATACATGTATCACCTTTGAATTATTTACTTAGTATTTTCTACAAATCAGTATACTCTCTTATGGTAAATTGACCTATGTCATGAGAAAACTGTGAATTACCACCATAAACAGAAAACTATTATCCCTTACCACTAATGGAAAGGCAACTACAAAAATAAACGTGACAAAATTAAAATGTGGCTAAACTCTAGCCAAAGGCTTTCAGTCTGAGCTGTGCTCTGTCTTTGTCCAAAAGCAAGAGTATCAAGTTCCAGAGAGGTAATTACCATAAACCAGCAATTCACAGTACCTTTTACTTTCAGAGGTGTGATAAGGGAGTAACCATTACCATGTAAGGTAATGTTCTTTAAACAGGGTTCCTGCATTACTAAAATCATCCTGTAAGCCACCAGTAGAAAGAACTCTTTCTGTGTTTGTGGGAAGTACCAGCTGCATGATTTCTGAAGTGCTTCCCAGCTCTCGTAATGTTTGCTACACCAGTCTATAGTCAACCACAACCCTTGTCAAAAGACCAGAACTTTTGGAGTTGTCCAGGGTCCTGACATAGATTGGGGCTGAACCATCTGTGAACCTGCAACCCAGTGACTTGGAAGATGCTGACATTAATTCAGCAACTACTGGGTGCCAGAGATGTTTCATACAGTATCCCTAACTGATCTTGATACCTCATGGATAGGTTGTTCCTCCACTTTGCAGACAAAAAAACCCTAGGAGACTAGGGAGGGAAGTGGCTTATGCTAGATCACAGAGCCAGGGGTGCTCAGAAGCCTGCTCTCTCTACCACACATGCTGCCCTCAGCTGCAAACATGGCCAGATGTTGCCATCCTCTCTCCTCCTCTGGCTGTATTTAACCTCAAGCATTCAGCTTGCCTGACACTTGGCAGCAACTCCCTAATGCCCACTACCCCAGCCAGGGAAACACTGTGTGATCCCGCTCTCCCACCACTTCCTTCCAGTCAGCCTTGCCTCTGTGTCTGGGGTACATCTCCCCATCCCATATGGTTGGAAAGCAAGGCATTGACCATCCGATCCTTAGACAATAATTTTTTTTTTGAGTCAGAGTCTCACTCTGTAGCACAGGCTGGAGTACAGTGGCATGCTTATGGCCACACAGCCTTGATCTGCTGGGCTCAGGCAATCCTTCCGCCTCAGCCTTCCAAGTAGCTGGAACTACAGGTACGTACTACCATGTCTGACTAATTTTTTGATGTATTGTAGAGACGAGGCCTCGCCATGTTGCCCAAGCTGGTCTTGAACACATGGGCTTAGGCAATCTTCTAGTCTCTGTCTCCCAAAGTGCTGGGATTACAGGCAATCATTCTTTTAAATATCAACAGATTTTCTCCTCTTTGGTTTTTTTAGAGACAATCATCTGAATCCCAGGAAAAAATGCTATAGCATTTACCAAATAGTCTGGCATAACCTCCCCTAAGAAATTACTGATCTTCGAGAATAAAGATCTCAAAGAAAATGTAAATCTGAAGAAAGAAGGCCACCACGGATATATCACAATTTTTATCACCATTACACATGTTGTTCTAGAACATTCTAACATACAGTAATTGTAAGGGAAAACTTTCTGGGATTTTTTTTCTTTTCTAAGTTTCTGTTTTAAGCAACCCAATTCTAAATAGGTAGAGTCATGCTTTCACAAGAAAATAGCGCTATTTCTTGAAGGAGATAATAGTATTTTAACAATGCAGTGGTGTTTCCACGGGGAGCTGAAGTTATGGTTCTTATGCAAGGTAAGTGGTTTGTCATTGGGGTTTTGTTTTTTTTTTTTTTTCCATATACATGTATCACCTCTGAATTATTTACTTAATATTTTCTACAAATCAGTATACTCTCTTATGTGAAAATGAGCCCATGTATGGAGCATTTTCTACAAATCAGTATACTCTCTTATGTGAAAATGAGCCCATGTATGGAGCCTAAAATAATACAACAAAACACTGGCCCACCTTGGGATCCATGTTTCATGGCACCACCCCTGGTCTGAGTTGAGGAGAAACAGAGGGCAGGTGTTGAGGGACAGGATGGGAGCTGGGAGCGACTCAGCGGGGAGGGATGGGCAGGCTTCGGCCCCCCTTTCACTACAGCACAGAGGCCACGAGCCCTATGCCAGTATCTACTCTCTCTCCTCTGCGGTAACAAAATCCCTCATTTTCTGCTGAACCCCTGGCCGCCTAGAATAAGGACATTTCCCAGCATTCCTTACTGTTAGATGTGGCCATCTGACTACGTTCTGGCCAGTAACATACAAACGACAGTGTTGTATACAACTTCCAGGTAATGTCCTTAGAAGAAAGGGCTGTATCCTACCCTTCCTTTCTTGCTCTTCCTACAGGCTGAAATGAAGTCAAGGTTATGAGCCATCTTGGACCATGAGCATGCGGGCAACATCCTAAGGAAGGCTGAGCAACAGTACAGGAGTCTGAAACCAGGCAGCTCACACCTGGGCTGTTATGGAGGCGAGAAATAAACCATCCTCTTTATGCTCCTGCTCTCTGAGGTCTCTGTTATAAAGAGCCACACCTGGAACCTAAATATCTAACCACCAATTGCCTCTGCGATTTGTTGAGTAGGTCCTGCGCCTGCTGTCATTTTTCACGAAATGAAGGCACCAGCCCAAATGACGCATACTGTTCCCTTCCATTTGGACATGAAGAGAAGATTCTGAGGACAACCTGAGGATTCTGAAGGTGGACCCTTGAGAGTGACCACCCTTCTGCAACCAGAGTCAACCAGGAATGGCACTAAATAGAATCAAAAAGTCTCCAGAGAGGCCTAGTCCATAAAGGAAGAGAGCAGTTACGACAGATCTGCCAAAGATATCACCACGTCTTAAAAAGTCACCATTTAGAATGGGTGTGATGGGGTGGCTGAATTTGGTGTGGGTGCCATCACGAAACACAAGGTGAGTGCACGGGTTAAAGGCCCAGGAGGCCTTCCTGAGCATCCGTCTTCCTCACACGTGAATGAGGGCAATGCCTACTTCAAACGATGATGTGAGGATTGGTTGGTGATTGCTCTGCAAGGCACCCACACAAAGATACTGCTTGATAGTTAGAAAGACTGTGATTGCCGATATCATCCTCTCTAACCCAGGAGTGAGCAGTCTCGGCTGACAGAGGGCAGCTAGGCCCAAGACTGTCGAAGAGAGGCTGGAGTCTTAACTTTAAGGGGGTACTGGGAAATGGCTCTTGACAATCCTAACGGGATCTTCTCCCTGACAGATGGGTGGCTGGCAATGTGGTGGCAGCAGAAGGCTGGTATGAAGAGGTGGTAATTCACT
This sequence comes from Carlito syrichta, assembly GCF_000164805.1. Lineage (NCBI taxonomy): Eukaryota > Metazoa > Chordata > Mammalia > Primates > Tarsiidae > Carlito > Carlito syrichta. The sequence continues at coordinate 535,707 of NW_007248414.1, forward strand.
GGCTGGGGAAATCTGGGTGAAGAGAACCCAGAGAGAGGAAGCTCCTCAGGATGGGAGGGATTCATACACAGGTGTCTACGAAATGCAGCCACCAGACTCTGGAATGAAGGATAGAGACGCCTTAGGAGTCAGTCAGAGAAATCACTATGCATGAGAAGCCCTCTGGAGTCCCGAATCCAGCCAACATCTAGGCAGCTGAGGGCCAGGATGCAGATGGTGCTTCGATGGAAGGGGGGAAATGATACCAGATGAAACCAAGGAGGACCGGATTCCAGCTTAAAAGAATAGAAGGCACTCAGAGCTGAGTAGAAGGGAAAGATGGGACCCAACTGCACAACCACAGACACACACACAGCAGGGATGAAGCTTGCCCCATAAAGGGGGATGCTGGGCTTTGAAGAGAAACCAAGGAGAATGAGCATGATGTCCTGGGAACCTGTGAGGAAGGGGTGTGGGGGCTCCCTGTTGAGGGTATGTTGTTGCTGGGGGCTCAGGCACAGCTGGCAGAGGGAAAGTAGCAGAGACTTCTCGGATGCTGACCTCCAAATGCCACTCCCAGCCCTTAGAGGTCATGAGTAAGAGATGAGACCGTTCGGGCATTTTTAGAGTCTGGGATACTGTGGGCTAGAAGCCAAATGTTGTAGGAGCCCGGGGGATGATGTCTGTCTTCTCGTTGTTGGCTGGGACCAGAAAGATCACCCACATTCATGGCTCATTCCAACCCTGTGGCTCCAACACTCTATTATTTGGTAACTAGGGACATCCTGGTTGGACACAGCAGGCTCAAGAGGGAAAAGTGCTTCATTCAGGAGAAATGCAAGACCAGGAGATAACTCATCACAATGAGACTGACACTTATTGTCTGCTCTGTGCGCTTTAGTCTTATGGCATCCAATTCTAGAAAACAGCAATTATTCCTATTTCACAGACATGGAACCTGAGGCACCCAGAAGTTGAGCATTTGACCCATGGTTACACAGCTAGAAAAAGGCAGTATTCAAACTCAACCACTGCACAGACTCCTGGGGAGTTAAATTCCTCTATGATCCAACCTCCCAGGCCACATCCTCATGTGTCCCCTGAACAAATCTTGTCCTTCCCTTCACTTTTGTCCTGTCCTTCACCCGGGTTGGATGATGATGGAGACCACAGGAAGGCCCTTTCCTCCTCTCTACCTGCCAAGATCTTGCCAGCCTCCAAGACCCATCCAACCGCCTAGTCTTCCAGGACCCAGCACTCAGACATCCAGGCAGAAAGAAACATACCGTTTTCACCTGCAGCACGCTGAGCCGTATGGCATATGGGCATATGGACTAGGCCTCAGAAAATCAAAGTTCAGATCCAGCCTCTAGCACCTTCTATGCATGTGACTGACTTTCGGCAAGTTCTCGTCTCTCCAGTTCTCGATATTCTCTTTTGTAAAGTGGGGATAATGATGCAGCAGATGAACTCAACCCCTTGAGCCTCAGGGGTTCTCAGTTCATGCAATGTGGATAATAGCAAATGTGAGAATGAGGCGAACTGATGTCTACAGACACATCGGCCCTCGGTAGCTTCCCTTCCTCCTTTCATGTAGTCCTTACTTCGTTTGGCTGTGCAAGGTGGCTAGCTGTTGACATATCTGGCTCTCTCTTTGCTTAGCATCTACTCAAGGGCAAAGGTGCCTTCATCCTTACACGCTCTGGCATGCTTCTCATGAAGATCTTTTCATGAAGACCTACATAGACTGCAAAGAGCTGAGTGAATAAACTCAGACCTCGAGAGCCCAGGATTTACAGGTGGAACAAAACAGGGTATATGCTGGTGCGTATGCGACAGCAAGCAGTTCGTGTCCTCTTTCCAGCTTCTCCATCTGAGAATGAAGAACTCTCTGTGGAACTCACAGCCATTCCCTGAGCCCAACTGTGGTGGGCCCCGGGCTGGATCCTGAGAGCATGCTGATGATTGACACCCCACCCCCACCCTGGGGGCATGTGGGCCGACCCTAGAACAGACATATGCCGCCAAAGGTTGGGGACAGTGGCGGGGATGGGGTGCTCAGGGACACGCACAGTGACATGGGGATGGCAGTTTAGGTGATAGTGGTGTGCCTGCACCTGGGCTTTGAAGGGGGAACGGCATGTCTCTGTTGTTCCAGAGTCCAGACCTAGAATGTACTGTTCGAGAAAAATCCCTTAAAGCAAGGGCTTGGGAGGCAGAGCCAGGAGCACACTTCAGCCTGGAAAAAAAAAAAAAACCACCTACAGGGAAAGAAACAAGCCCTGCCTGCAAGGGTGACAAGATACTTAAATAGCAACCATGCTCATTTAGATGAACGGGCCCAGCTTAAACCCTTGCCCACAGGATTCTAAACATCACTGGATGGGGGACTCTCGCATTTAAGCCTATTTCATGGTGAATTAAGATTAGCCGGGAGTCAGTGCTATTGATTTTTACATAACTCTACCATAAAGACGACAAAAATGAAAACGAATCCCAAAACAAGCACAGTGACATAAATATTCCATGCAGTTCCCAGCCAAGCTTACACTGGCATCAAGAGCTATTATTTACTGCCTGGAAAACATACTCGGTACTTTGGCTAATAATGATTTAAACCCTATCCATCTCTCTTAGACTAGAAGGCTAGAGTCACCATGGTGACCAAGGGCACCACTAAAGCCCACATTCCGCAGGAAAGAATCTGCCAGTGGGGGGGACCCTGTCAGATAAGGCGCACCACCCCGTGTCCTCTTACTCTCATACACACTCGTGACGACAGGTGTGAAGAGAAAGCCAATACCCTGGGACTGCATCTGCAGCCAGAAAGAGCAAGGGGCTTCCAGGTGCCAGCAAGCACCCTCTGCTTCTCAAAGGCAGGCTCTGCTCCCACCCACCCCACTGGTCCAGTGCCTGGGGCCTCTCTTGGCCCTTCCCCATGAGTTCTGAGCAACACAGATCCCCCTCTGGCCACTGGCTGCAACACACTCCTTCCAAAACCGCTTCATTTCTTGGAAGAAGGATCGATGCTCACCTCCCATTCTTACCTCAGTTGATGGCAATCTGTCTTCCACTGTTCACTTCTCTACTGACAGACAGCCCAGAGGACATGGGGACCCCTTAATAGTCAGACCTAACGGCTTCTTCATACATGCCCTTTTCCCATCTCTGTAGCTTTCAAATTTTCCTTCATTTGACTTTCCTGGTCTTCTGCTTCCTTTCTCCATGACTTTTTTAGTCTCTTTCAAAAGCTCTTTTCTTCATGCATTCTTTCCATTAATTAGTCAACCAACCAACCAATCAGCCAACTTTGATGAGCACCTATTATGTGCCAGATACTGTGGCAGGCCCAGGACAAGCCCTGCCCCAGAGGCAGCTCTCGCAGTTTCCAAGCCGCTTTCCAGGAGTCCGTCCTCAGTCCGATCCCCTTCTCCACACTCTCCTGGCCTTTCTCACCTACTCCTGTGGATTTGGGAGCCACCAGTGTGCTGATGCTCTTCCACCCTCCTCACCAGCCCCGTGGTATCGCTCGGATTCAAGACGCATGTTTCCAACTCCTTCATGTCCATGTCCACCTGCATTTCCTACAAAGACCTACAATTCCACATACTCAACACCAAAACAATACTTCCTCCCTCAAATCTGTTCCTCCTTCTGTGTCCCCTTCTTGGATAAGGGTGCTGCCCAAGCTATAACCTGCATGTGTCCTCTTTGATTTCAGCCTTCCTGCCTCCCCCTCTTCATGAATAAGCCTTTTGAGAGGGAGAAACACAGTCTTGCCCCACTTCCCAGAAACCCCGGCACTCCATGGCAGTTGCTCTGACCGTACTCAAGCACAGTTAGCTCCGGTGGACGCACCCAAGGCACATCTCACGGCCCTGCCCTCCTCATCTCCAGGCCTCACTAGGTTAGCTTTTCTCTGCTCCTCAGAGAACCCCTCAGTCTCCTCCTCCTTGTAGTCCCTCAAATGCTGATGCTCACTAAATCCCACCTTCACTCTTGAGCCCTTCCCTCTTTCACTCTCTCCCTGGCGGTCCCACCTGTTCCCAGAGCTTCAATTCCATCAACGCTACGATGCATGTTTTAAAAACCGTTCGCCTTATTATCTCCGAAATCAGGATGGCTCCCAGGTGGCAGCTGCAGTGTGGTTTCTACGGCCAGAATGGAAGGGAGTGAGGACATAGCTGTCCCTATTGTCATCACTGCAGCTGAGCTACACGCTTTGTCAGATAAGTTATTCTAAATTAGTTGAAATCAATTGCAAATTGATATTTAGAATGTCTTTTTAAAAGATTATATCATGTCTCTGCAGAAAGCCACAGAAATACACAGGGGTGGAATTTGATACTATAAAGCAAACATAAGTCCCTGGCGACATGATTGTGACTCCACGTTTTCTTGCAAAGAAACAACCAAGTACTTGATGAGTCTAAGAAAAGCACTATCTACAAGGAGATGGAGCTGTGCTCCATCCTGCCACCGCAGTACACAGCAGCTGACCACCAGACAGGACCCCACATACCACGCCTGAGGACAGGAGACACTGCCAGGTCCTTTGAAAGACAAGGAAGCCTCGAAGCAACAGAGTCTGGTGTGACTGTTTCATGTATCACACAGGAAGAACACGAAGACAATGGACAGCAGATTATTTGGAAGCATTTTTGCTTCTGGTAAATGTCCTTCTTAATCGAAAGCATTATTTACTTCTGGCACAAAAAATCATGATATAACTTAGATCAGATGAAGTACAGCATATCAGAGGTTTCTTGTTTTGGGGGGAACATGGGTCCCTTTGAAAACCAGATGGTATCGACAGACCCTTGTCCTATAGAAATGTACATATTCGGGGTGCAATTGGCAGTTGAGGAAAACTTCCAGGGGAGGGAGGGGCACACCACATCCACAAGGGTACCTGCATAATGAACATTTGTATACCTAACCTGAATTGTACCCCACATCTTTAAAATAAGATAAAAAGAAGAAATGTACATATCCACATGATCCTATGATTTTACACAATTCCAAGGGGTTCACAGATCCCTTGACATGGCTCCAAGTAAAGACATCCTGCTACACATGCTGATGACTCCACTCCTTCCATGCATCTCTCACCTGAGCTCAGACATCCTGTCTGCCACCTAAACCTCTCCACTGGTAGCATCACAGTGTTGTAGACTGAATGGGTCCCCAAAGAATGATTCCTCTCAACTCCAGCCAGCCTCTGCCTCCTGCTGTATTTTCCCATCTCCCCCAATAGCACCACCGCACCCTGGGCACTCAGGTCAGGAACCCAGGCTCCCTCTGGGGCTGCCCTGGCTCCTTCACCCTCCGGGCGCAGACTCACACTCTTGCTTGTTTCGTACACACATACTCCTCTCTCCACCTGAGAGCTGTCACCGGCTCCTGCCTGAAGTTACCATGACACATGTTCTGGCCTCGGGCCTTCCTGCCTATCCCCCACACAAGCACAGTGGCCTTTTTCTAAAGGAAGTTCGGTCACAGCACCCCTTGGCTTGAAGACTTTTGGTGACTCTCTGTCACCCTCAACTTCTTGCTAGGCTCACCTGCCAGCTTTCGTAAGTTGGCCTCTGCCCCTGCCTCTCTCTGTGCAAGCCGCCTCCATCCCTTGAGGACTGTCTGCTCTGGGCACGTGAAACTCCCATCCCTTTCCTGAGCCGCATTCTCTTTCTCTCTGGGCCATCCCACATGCTGCAGGGAACCAAGTCTTAGATGTTTGGCTCATGTCTTCCCGTAGGTGTTTAATAAATGCATGCTGACTTCATTTGAAGGCATACTGCTCCATAAAACAATAATACAGTATCAAGTGCCACAACAGGGCAGAAAAACAGAGCGGGTCCAAGTTCCAGCTCTGCGACCTTGAGCCTGTTACTGCACCTCTCTCTAAGCCTCAGTGTGCCCATCTATAAAGTGGGAACAAAAATACCTACTTCAAGGATTATTGCCAAGATGAAACAACACAATGCAAGTGGGTGTTTGCCTCACAAATTCAAGTCATCCCGAAGACTAAGGTGCCCCAGTGAACGACCAGGGACTAGGAATGCTGGGAATCCTACAGTGTGTGGAACCAGCCCGGCCCAACAAAAAACGGTTCTGCCCTCACAATTTCTGAATACTCCACTTCCTAGGGGAGGGGCTGTTATAACTATTCAAGCTGGAAGCTAGCTCTGTTTTACATATATCCTCAAAGTATTTTTTACCTCATTTTAATATAAACTGAATTTTCCAGAAACGCAATTACCATGTAAATTGAGGAGAGGCTGTACTTTCCTTTGCTCAGTACTTCACTGAGCATCGTTCATCTTTCGGAAAATTATGTCACTCATGGCAATGCCACCTGCAGCATCAGAGTGACCCAAGGCACACCCTCATATCTGCCCATGTGTGTGGATGTCGTCTTCACGGGGATTTTATAATAATCCACCCGGCTGGCTGTCGTGTCAAGATGTGAACCAAGACAGGGCTGAGTGGAACCTCGCCCCTCCTGTCTCACATCCATATGTATTCCCGGCAAGCTGGTGCTGGCCCCTGACGACTTCATTAGGTTTTCTTGTGTGTCTGAGCATTTACATACTAAGACACGTGTTGCTTTATTTATAAGTCGCTTTCTTCTGCCTTTCCTTTATAATATAGCCTGGGCACCATATCCATTTTCTTGAATGTACATGTGCAGGCAGATGACTTGAGCTGCACGTCAGGGCGATGAAAGTGTTGTTACAAAATCCTTGTCATACACAAGGGGTGCAGGGCCAGTGTGCAGCTCAAGAGGCACTGGGGTTTGTGAAGGGTCTGGCACCAGGGCTGGCAGAGAGTAAGTAAGCACTTGCTTCCTGCGTGCCGGAACTATTATCTTCAACATACCGGGCCAGTAGTAATTGTGACACAGCTTGATTGGGATTCAGGATAAAGATCTTGTCTGGCTTCAGCAGAGTGAATTATCGTCTGCTCTAATGTTCTCACTGGGGGTTCTAGTTCGTTACACATCAGGGGCTGTCAAACAGGAAGGAAGACAGCTGCTGCTGTAGCTCAGAGTTCAATGTGAGGCCTGTCAGTGCTGTCACTGCTCTCCCCCAATGCAGCCCCTGCTCAAGAACCTTCGATGGCTCCTCACTGCCCACGTGGACTTAGTCTGGCACTTGTGCTCCCTCTCCTCCTACTCTGAAGTCTGGCCAGCCCCCACACCCATCCTGGGCTCTCCCTTTCCTCACCCCTCCTCCAGCGGGAGGCCCAGCTCTAGCCCCTCCTCTCAGTTATCCTTCAAAGTGAAACTCAAATCTCACCTCCTCCAGGAGGCCTTTCTACATCACCCTGGGCCACAGTAACTTCCTTATCCAAACTCCATATGAGCACTGACAATTGACATATACTTCAGAATTGTATTAATAATCTTCAGGTGCGTGAATCCGATTTTACTTCCCCACTAGGCTGAGAACACTATGAAGTTGAGGATGAGTTTATCAAAATGATAAGCAATAATATAAAAACAAAGGTGAGACTAGCATCCATATGCTCACTGTGTGACAAGCATCGTGTGGGCATCCACACACGCCACCTCACTCAAGCCTCACAACAACCCAAGAGGGTGAGCGCTCTCATGGTCTCCAGTCAAAGCTGAGGAAACCGGACAAGAAGGCCCATGCCCAGGGTCATGAGGAGGCAGAGCCAGGACGGAGACCCGTGCTGCCTGGCTGCAGAGGCAGAGCCTTGGACTTCGCTGTCTCCTGCCCGTCCACTTCCGAGTCACCCAGCCCACTCCAGGGGCCAGGCACATCGTGAGCACCCAGTGTGGTGCATGGGTGAGGTCCGCCAAGGTAAGGAGGGAGCTGACTCTTGCTGAGCTCCCAGTAGTAAGAATACTGGTTGGAGAGCCACCTTGGCAGGCCTGGGTTCAAATCCTGACTCCTCAGCTGGCTGTGTGACCCTGTGAGGATCACTTACTGCTCTGGGCCTCGGGATCTTCATTTGTAAAAGGGGTATGCCTGACAGTCTGCTGAGATGGTTAAATAATAAAAGGAGAGAGCACGGCTCAATGTCGGGCACGTGCAAATGCTCCCTAGGTCCCATGTTGGGGGCATACATGGGGACTCCTTAAGTGATGCTCCTTAGCCCAGCAGGGAGGACCTGAGCTCTGACTCGTCTGTCCCACACCATCGCTTCTGTGATACTTCCCCCCTCACCTCCCTACTTCCCCCAGACAACCAGCAATATCACCCTCTCCCTTGGCTCCAGGTCCTCAGACAAGGGTCTCACACCTAGAGCGGCATACTTAGGGTCACGCACAATTTCTACTGACTCTACCTTGATTTTCAGTCCTCTCCCCCCAGATAGGTTTTCCTCTGCTGGTTTCTCAGTCATGGTGCGGGGTGGGGGTGGGTGGGTAGAGACAGTAACTGGTTGTGTGACTGCCAGGAAATACTGTGGAATTTTCACCCTAATCAATCCATTGGGACCTCGCGTGTGACAGGCGTCCCACACTTGCTGACTGTCAGAATCAACAAACAAGTGACTGCTGCCAGCACCCACAATGTGGCTTACCCCAGGGACGAAGAAATACATGCTCTTGGGTCCTCCACGAATGTACACGAAGAGGAAGGAAGAGGGAGGGAGAGGAAGAGGGGGAAGGAAACAGAAGAGAGGAAAGGGGAAAGGGAAGTACACTAGCTTTCCGGCCATTATGTACTCTGCTCCTCTTCCCTGGAATCCCCTTCTCTCCTGCCTCTGGGTAATGAATAACCATCCACACTTCACCTGCTTGGATGCCACTGCCTCCACAAGGCTGTGTTTATCTTTATCACAGGGAGATTTTGCAACTCCCTATTTACTTGTCTGACCTGTGCTCTAGTCTGTAAACACGTTTAGAGTTGATATCTGCCATCCCCTGCACAGGACACATGATACAGGACACGCTTGATAAATATTTGCCTCACAGGGTACGAACTCTCCCTGGGTCCACAGGCATTTTACACATGTGACTTCAGGCAAGGGAGACTATGCTAGGTCTGACAGTCAGTCAGAGACACAGCTGAATGCTGCTGCCGGGAAGAGCTGTAGCAGGGGAAGACGGAGAAGATGGAGTAGAGGAGGGTGGGAGAAGTCAAGGAAGGCTTCCTGGAGGAACAAAAGACAGCAGGGAAAAGCAAGCAAAGGATGGAGGATCTAGGTGTGTGGAATTGGACTCGACCCTGGCCTGTGATTTAAACCTTTAGAGCCTCAGTTTTTCACATTTGCAAAATGAGTGATTAGTATCTACTTCATAGGGTGCTTGTACCAGTGGGAGATATTTTACTCAGCCAGTTGTCACTTGTGTGTTCTCAAGCACGTCACCCCTCATTAGTAAAGTAAGAAGACTGAATGTTCACATGTCCATCCATCCACATAGTTATCTTGTGGCCTCCATCCACCCAACCCCCACTGAGTCACCCATCCTCCTCCCCAGACACCTGTCTACTCACTGACCCACCCATCTGCTCACTTACCCATCATTTTTTATTTAAGCACTGGGTTCAGTGCTAGTCACCCCATCTTTCAGGAGTTTATTTTTTAATGGGACAGACATGTTTATAAAACATACAGTAAAGTTATAAATATACTAAGTCTCTGATACAGTGGTAGGAAGACTGGACTGAGACTAAGAAGAGCCTTGAATGCTGGGTTAGGAAGTGATATTGAAGCAAGGACTCTGGAACCAGATGGATCTGGGTCTGAATCTTGGCACTCTTACTGACTGACTATGAGGTGATGAACGGGTTCCGTAATCTCTCTCTGTCTTCGGAAAGGCGGGAGGGCACTAACAGCTCCGTACCCTCCAAAGGCTGTTGTGAAGACCAAGGAGATGCTGCTGCACGGTGTTCCACAGCATCTAGCCATGGCCATATCTGCATCGATGTCAGCTCTGATGATATGCATATAGGAATTCAAGGCAACATGTACACTACGAAAGAAGAACTAAAGGTGGCAGGGTTTGGGGAGACTATTCTTCGCATTGAAATAGCTGTTGCTAGAGTATCGTTTGGGCAAAAAAAAGTCAGAATAGGTGCTGTAGGTGACGGGGAGCTATGGCAGGCTACATGACGAAAGCCACGTGGAAGGAAGCTGAGTCTGGCAGCCTGGACCTGAGCAGGCTGGGAGATTAGGCTAGGAACCTGAGTGGGCCTCGATCAATCAGCTGAAAGGACTAAGAGATGAGCTGAGACCTCCTGATGAAGAAAAGAACTTCCACCTGTGGACGGCAGCTCTAGCCCAGGCCAAGGGTCCCGGCCTGCCCCTCCCATGGCCTGCCCAAGAGCTCAGGCTCGCCCAGCCTGTCCCCGAAGTCACCAGGCCCTGCACTCCAGCTCTCCCTCTGTGTCTCCTGCCAATTCTGCTTCTCTGTGGATGCTGCCCGATATAGGCGACAACAGAGAAGAAGGGAAGGGGCAGACCCCTTAGGTATCCTGGAGCAAGACAGCAATTCCACATCAGTCCAGAGAGAGGTCAATGGCCTATAGGCCACAGCAAGCGGGCACCTCTGGAACACCAGCTGTGGCTTAGCCATCAGGTTCCAGGCTCACGTCATCTCTTGCCACTACCTCAGATGCCCCTTTGAGCCTCTGCTCATCACTGCTCCTGCCACATCTGTCGGAGGCGGCCCACAATTCCCCCTGCCTGGAGCCTCCTGGACATGTGACCCCACGGTGTCGTCCTCTCCCCAGCCTGCACCAGCTGCCAGGCTAACCTGACTTCATCCTTCCTGGCCTGGGCTCATTCTCTCATAGAAACAATCTACCACTCTACCACCTGACACTGCATGTGTCATGCCAATCTTGACCTGGGGGGGCACTGAGGCTTAGAGAGTTGAGGCAGCATGCACAGTCACAGCCAGAGAAGCCCAGGGTGACCCACACTCAATCACACAGTTGGAGAAAAGGGGTGGGGTGGGGACAGGACCCCGACTCCAGACCTTTATCCTCAGACTTCCTTTGCGCCCCCTCACTGCTGTGCTGTATCTCCATCTTTCTTCCATTCTTGAGGGCAAGATGCAGAGCTAATGGTGATTTAACCGCCCAGATGGTGCCTAGCACAGTGCCGATATCCAGTAAGCACAAAATAAATACCTCGCCCATTTCTGGCTTAGTTTTCCAATAGCACAGTGCCTTGCCGCACCCTGAGAGCAAAGTCACGTGGATCATTTGGTGCCTGCCACACAGGGGGTGGAGTTTCCCGTTTCCCAGAGAGACCCACGCACGGCACCAGGTGCCCAGGAGGTGCTCGGCAAGGGTTAACAGCACCCACCTCCCGCAGGGCTCCCTTCGGAGCTCCTCCAGGCTTCCTCCAGGCCGCCAGCCACACAGAACCCCTCCCACCGGGCCATCACTCGGACTTTGGGGGGCCTTTGTGCTATAATAAAGACGGTATTACTGAGTCGCAAAACCTCCCTCCTTTCCAAGCTTCCTTGCTGCCAGGGTTCCTGCTAAAGGTGAAGCCCTGTCATTCAAGGCCAGAGAAAAGGCTGAATCAGGATGCTGAACTCTTTTGACTTAGTGTCACCATCTCCCGCTCTCCCCAGTCACAGTGGTGTGAGAAGTGCCCACAAGGCCACGGTGGCCTCCCTGTCCTCCGGGTCGGGGGGCCCAGGCCAGGGGATCTCCTGAGCGAGCACCCGGGCGCTCTGCATGCATCTCATGAACGCTCTAGTTTCCTCTCTGAATGCAGACATCGCCCGGCCGCTGGGAGAGTCCTGCCACCAAGGCCGCTCTCTGCTGCCTCAGGCTGCAACAAAGGCCACTTGAGGGCCGGGAGACAGGGCTGCCCAGTTCCCTTCCTGGGCCCGTTCTCTGCTCTTTCACACTCCTCTCCCTTTATTTCCCCTGCCCCCTTCACTCCTGCTTTATGCCTCATTGAGCCCATTAGACACTTTATAGGGTGCCCCTGAAGAATATGTTTCTGTGTGGGGCTCCTGGTGGCTTTTCCTGCTGGCGCTCCAGCTCACCTTGGTGGCGGTGGGGGTGGGGAGGAGCCTCCCACAGCCCCCGCAGCAGGTGTCCTCTCTTGCAAACCACCGCCCCTGCCCATCAGCCAAGGGCTATTCCCAGGGCCTCCCTGACTCCTAGGTACTCGGACAACACCCCACCTCCATGATCCTACAACTTAAGCCCCAGGCACCTTTATCTTCTCATCTGTGGAATGGGGATACTCACTGCACCTTTCTCAGGGGATTGCTGTGAGCACTGAATGGGTTAAGGCCTTGGAACTGGGCCTGGATGCAAGCAGGCGCCACTCGGGCATTGGCTTTGCCATGACCGTCCTCCAGACGACATGGTCTGCTTAAGAGTCCTGTGCCACCTCCAATTCCCCTACTTGTTGGTGAATGAAGGGAGGGAAAGAAAAATAAAAGCAATTCAAGGCTCTTTGCAGCTGTTTCTGTGAGTGTGTCTGTCTGTCTGTGTGTGTGGGGTTTATTTTTTTCATTGCCTTGGTGTTCTGGAGCTTTGAAAAGAATAAAAACAGAGGCCTAAAGCAGTGAAAAGGCATGATTCTTCTTAAAATCCCAGCTAATCCTGCAGCTTCCTTTAAAGTGGCAATAGGAGGAGGCGGGGAAGGGACCAGAATTGTTTCTGCAGTGCTCTCCCCTCCCAGCCACTGCTCTTGGAGACCAGGAAACGAGGGGGAAAAATCCATAAATCATCCACCCAGAGGAGGACAGAAGGAGGAACCGGGCAGTGGGGAGAGCAAGGAATGGGAGCCAGCTGGGAGGAGGTGTGGGGCAGTGACAGGGGACACTCTGACTGTCTGGTGGGTGGGGACAGCTGTCTGCAGAGGGCAGAGAGTCCAGGCCAGAGGCTGGGCCAGTTAACTCTGCTCAAAAGGCAAAGGACAGCAAGGTCTCAAAACTCTCTATGGCATCAGGCCCTGCAGAGCAAGGGCACCACCCTCAAGGGTGTCTCTGGTCTCATCTTTCTTCATTCTACAGCCACTTCCCCCCTGGTCCCCGGCTAACAGGGCTGCCCACTGTCCCTCTACCCCCACCAGTCCGTTTGTGACAAGTAGCCACAGCCAGCTTGAAAGGGTGAGAATCAGCCTGTGCGGCCCCTGCTGACACACTTTTCATGGTTCTCCACTGCACTGGAATAAACGCCCCAGCAAGGCCTGACCCTGCCATTTCCTCTTTACCGCACGCCCCTTACTCTCTCTCCATCGTCGACTCTGTGTCACCTCTTCAGGCCTTCCCACTGGAGACGTCACACATGTGCGCGCCGGCCCTCCATCTCATCCTCCCCATTGTAGACAGAGCGTTCCTGACCTCTTGAGGAGGTCACCTGCCCTCATACTGCTTTCTCACCACCCCATTCTTCCCCCACGCACCATATTTCTTTATTTTCTGCCTCCCTCATTGGACTTTGAGCCCCCATGATCCAGTTCACTCACCACTGAAAAGAAACCCCAGGCTAGTTTCTGGCATACAGTAGGCACACAAGAAACACTGACTGGAAGAATGAAAGGACGAATGAGGAGGTGAGCAACAGCCCTAGCGTTTGTATACAAGAGATATCCCATGGGTGGCTGAAAGGCTGGGGTGAGATACACACACACACACACACACACACACACGTATGTATATACCATATTAAGTATATAAAAATAGATGTATAGTCTGGTCTCAAACTCCTGGGCTCAAGCAATCCTCTCGCCTTGGCCTCCCAAAGTGCTGGGATTACAGGCATGAGCCACCACTCTCAGCAAGATTTTGATTTTAGGGATCCTTCAGAAGAGCTCTCCCCCCAAAACCATCATGCTGCTTTTCGGGTTCAGAGGGCTGAACCAAGAAGCTGCACTATTGTGAACTTAGGAGTGTATGATGGCAATTTACATACTGGCTTCTTATTCAGTGGGAAACAGTTTGTGTCAATGAGTTTAATAGATTAGACTATTGGTCCACAAGCTCTTTCTATAAAGGGCCAGCTCATGAATAAACTAGGCTTTGTGGGCCACATGGTCTCTGTCACAATTACTCAACTCTGCCTTTGCCACAGCACAAAAGCAGTCATAGATAATACATAAATTAATGGATGTGGCTGTGTTCCAATAAAACTTTATTTACAAAAACAGGCAGCAGGCCAAATTTGGCCCTAAAGCCAACCCCTACATTCAATTGAGGCCTAGCAAAACCACAAGAGAAGGACATATAATAAAAAAGGTTTTGTTTTCTGGCTTCAACAAATATGCATAAAGACGCTAGGAAAATATCACAAAACCATAGCATTGCAGCAACAAGCTATAGTATGATAAAAGAGAACAGAAATTTGAATTTATGCAAAATTACTGTTTCATGGGTTAGTGTTTCAAAGCATTTCAGTTGTATTGTGTTGCATGTCAGCAATATCTGTATAAATGGAAATTCTAAGAACAGTTTTTCCTCTGGAGGTACTAGGGAGCTTCTGAAAGCTCAGTGTTTGCTGAATGTGTGGGTGGGTAGATGGCAGGACAACGAAAATGGAAAAGTCAGGATGTTTTGGGTGTTTTGCTTTGTTTTCACAGAAATAGACTTGGTCAATAACTGGATAAGGGGTGTCCAAAATGACTTAGGGGTTTCATGCCTATGAGGCCAGGAGAAGGAGCTGGCGGCAGGGATGGGCAAGATGGTTTTGGCTGATGCATAAAACAAGGACTTAGGAAATTCACAAAGCTGTCTCGGTATCCTGGTCACTTGATTTTAATTATCCTCATTCCAAATATCCAGAGGGAAATCGTTTCTCATCTGGAAGTTACAGACAGTCTGAGGTTTCTTCCTGAAGAAAACAAGTGTTTTAAAGTCCTGTGCTTTCTCAGGACTTAATATACAATTTTTTTAGTCATGGGAGATTTCTGGAATTTCCAATAGTGCCTAGAGAGAAGGAGAACTATGCAGAACTAGAACTGCAGCTATTTTACTGAGGAAGGGAAATACACTGCTTAATGAGCACCTACCGTGTGCTCAGAACCATGATCAATGTGGTTGTGTTGAACCTGCCCATGAACTCTCAGCTGAAGGTATAGGACATATGAAGACCAGGCCTAGGGAAGGCAGACAGACCCAAGTTTGAATCTAAGCTCTCCTTCCAGGCAGGGGAGCCTTGGGCAGACCTTGCAACCTCTCGGGGCTTTTACTGCCATATTTGGAAAATAGGAGATGGGCTGTAAAACCAAGATGCCTTCCAACTCTGACATACCATGTTCTAATGTTTTGAGTCAATTCTCAGCCGTCAGAGTCCCCGAGTTGTCATACCATTAAATACCAGTATGGATGCTCTGAGTTTCAACCACCTGTTTGTCTGGGCTCTACCCTAGCAGGCTGCATGCTCTGTGGGAACAAGACTGTCCACTGTCCTCTCTGTAGTATCCCCAGCACCTCCCAGGGAGCCCAAGGCACAGATGGGACACAGTCATTCCACAAATGTCCACTAAGCAATAGTTATGTGGCAGATACCCCGTGATCTACTGATGCTGGGACCTAGGAAGTATCTCTCTTGTTCAGAGTAGCTTCTTCTGAGAGTACAGTTGCTCTTCTGATCCCTGGGCGACCCTGAGGGTTGGCCCCTCTGTGATATCAGAAGATTGTGAGGCACGTGATGACAGGACCAAGAGGGTATGGTAAAGAACACACATGGAAGTCATTCCTGTGCACGCGCGGGGGGGGGGGGGGGGGTGCTAGTTCCAATGCTGCTGGGACTCCTCCCAAATCAGCTGGGATCGACTTAATTATGCTCCAATCCCAAATTTCCATATAGAGAACCGCCTTCTCAAAGGCCAGGCCTCTAACAGATGCCTCCCAGAGCAGGAGAAATGCTCAATGAAATGAGTGGAAGTTGAGGGTAGAGTTTTTACCTCAGAGATAGGAGGGGACCAGGAGGTTTCTCTTGAATCGATAAACATTAACTATTAGCATGAATTTCTGCAGAGGCCTGAGTGTGGGAAGCAGGCTGGAGCCCCAAGGTGGAGATGAAGAGGAAACACTGACTCAGTTGCTGCCTGGACGACAACAAGGAGATGGGTTACTTCTTCCTTGAACAGCCTCATGAAGATGGCTCTGGCCAGGGTCCCGCAGACAAGGGGCAGGGGCGATCTCTGCCCATGCAGGAAGTCTCAGGTAACCTGTTCTTTTATTTTTAGCTGTTTTTGTACAGAACCCCAAAATACCTCTGGGTGCTGGGCTTGTCTCCAAAGTGAAGCAAGTCATCAGGAGGAACAAAAGTGCCAGATGCCCCACTAAAAAGTTCACCTGATGATCTGGGGATGTCTGCTTTCTTTATACTGTCAGATGTGACCCATGGAACCTCAGCACGTAGATGTCAGCATTCCCCTTTAAAGCACCGTGTAGACAGAGCCGCAGCACTTCCCACGTGCTAGGGTGTATCGTTGATAACTTCCGCATAACCAGCCTCTGAGAAAATCATCATTGTCCCCACATCACAGACAGCAGGCATGACAGTACACCCATCCACAACACCAGCTGTGTGGTCACTCACACTTGGAGTTAATCCCAGCCTTCTGCTTCCTGCTGGAAGGTCCTCGAGCAGGTTATTTGATCCTGCCAAGCCTCAGTTTTCTCGTCTGTAAAATGGAGATAGTAACAGCCCCCATCTCAAGGGGCTCTCCAAGGCCTGAATGCAACAGGCGTGTGGAGCACTCAGTCAGTATTGACCGTCACTACTGATAATTATTATTACTACTGCTGTCACTACCACCTCTCCCGGGGATGAGAAAACGGGGCCCAGGGAGGATGTGTGAAAGGACATCACCTGAGATACCACAGGTGTTCTACATCCTCATCAAGGGTCCAAGGAAAGGCAAGGAGGAAGCAGGTCTGGGCACAGAGCCACCACATGACCACAGCCAGGCTGCCCACCCTCTCTTAGCATCAGGTTCTCCATTGATAAAACAGGGGCGGTAGCTACCCCCACTGTGAGGATCTGACGCGCCAGCAAAGGTCCACGTAACTGGAAGGCAACGGATAAGCACTTACTCCCTTTCCTTCCCCATAAGCCTCTTCCTAAATCTCTAAGATCACAGCTGTCTGCCTTCCTTGAAACCAGTTCTTGCAGAGAATGCTCTGCCACTAGGGATCTGTCACCCAGTCAGCCGCAAGGGTCCCACTGTGGGAGTTTCCTCCTGAGGGCTGAAGGGAACCAAACTGCCGTAGTCCATGTGCTGGGCCCAAGAGCTCAAGGCCACACATGGACCTGGATGGCCCAAGCACACACATGCACAAAACCTCACACGAGCAGCCCTCCCTGCAGCCACACATGATCACTACCCCACTCAGGCCTCTGAGTCAATTCCCAAGAGGTGGCAACCGTAATGGAAGTAATAATAATACCAACCACGACACCACCTCTCTTCTCTGCATGGTTCACGAAGCACAGATACCCATCAGATAATGCTAGGTATATAAGAGAGAGACAAAATGACTTTCTTTTTTTTTTTTTTTTTTTTGAGTCAGGGTCTCACTCTGAAACCCAGGCTGGAGTGTGGTGGTATGAGCATGATGATCATGGCTCACTGCAGCCTTGACGTCCTGGGCTTAGGTGATTCTTCCACCTCAGCATCCTAAGTAGCTGGGACTACAGGTGTGTGCCACCATACCCAGCTAACTTTTTTTTTCTTAAATAGAGATGAGGTCTCGCTATGCTGCCCGTGCTGGTCTCGAACTCCTGGGCTTAAGCAATCCACCCACTTCAGCCTCCCAAAGTCAAAACTACTTCTTGAATGAATGGTTTTATCTTCAAAACAAGACTTTTAAAGATCCCCACTTATGCAGCATTTATAATTAGTTACAGTTAGGATGGTCTGTCAAGCACTGGCAGTCCATCCTTACATTTTTTCCTCACAACTGCCACACACGGCAAGCTCACTTAACAATCACGTTTCACAGAGGAGGAAATCGAGGCTCAGAGAAGTCGAGTGATGTGCCCAGGGTCACGGCTAGAGAGTGACAGACCTGGGGTGTGAATCCTGGTTCTTAGCCCCTCTGGTCATTCTCCTCCTCGTTAGCCAGAAGAGACAGTGAGGAGGGGACAGGGAACCGTGTGCGTGCCATTTCAAGATGTCGATCAAGAATGCAACAATCTCATATTCAGAAAGAGAAAAGTCCTATTGTCTTTAAGATACAGCCTGGAGAAAGTTAAGATCAGCACAGCCCCCTTGGCTAAAGGGACCTGAGTCTCTACTCCTTTATTAAGACAACTCAGCGCCCTTACGGCCCATAGCACAGTGCTCCTTAATTTCTCTTCTGTGCTCTCCTTACTTCTCTCCTGCAGATGTGCCCACTGCAAACATTCTAGCATCTTCTTCTCCATCTTGCCACCACTGTGGGAGCTAAGGGGACTATCTTTTGCGAGAGGGTCTGATGTTGCCAAGTTCCTGTTTCCTGTTTATCTCCAGACTCTGCCCCAGTCAAGAACTGAGAACAGAATTTAAAAAAACTGCCTACAAGAGGCAGGCAGGCAGGCAAGGAGTGATGTGACCAGGGTGACCCAGGCATAAGAAATGCTTTGTTTTCCTCTTTTTCATGAGAGAGAGAGAGAGAGAGAAAACAACAACAACAAAACAAGAAAACCACAGGCACTGACACTCAGCCACAGGTCCAGGGGCGATAGGGAATGGTGAAGACTGTAGGTAACCAGAGACCCTCTCCTGGGAAGGAGGTGGCTGCTGCTCAGTTCCACCACGTGCAAGTCCAGGTTGCCAAATCTTACTGTCCAAGGGATGCCAAGGTCAGATTTCTTTTTTGCACATGATATCTCCTGATTTCTACACTGTGGTACTCCCCACTTTTAAAGGCAAACACATAAGTGGGCTGGACTCAGCCACGAGCCACATGTCTATAACCTTGTGGCACAGAGTCTGAGCTCACTCGCCAGGAGTCTCTGTGATCCCCTCTGCTTCCCAGCCTCCCTTGCAGTAGGTGAATCTGGTCAACGGCCTGGGAGTGGAAGAGCCACGTGTAACTCCCAGGCCAAGGGAGTTTCAAGCCAGCCACCCTCTCCCTTTCCTCTTTCCCCTAACTAGGCGGTGACCCTGGAGGCCACAGGTACAGCAAGATTGAAGCGACTGCTATTCCCACCACAGACTCCAGGGGAGGGAGAAACATAGACCTAAGATCTTTGAGTCTGTGAGGGGAGGCAGCCAGCCTCCACTGCCCTCATACATGACAAGAACAAAGAAATCATCGCAGGAATTCAGCATCTATCCGTTTTCAAAGCACTTTAGCCCCCCTTACCTTGTGTGACTCTCAACAAGACAGACAGGGCAAGCCTTTATTATCTCACAGAAGCACAGACTGAGGCTCAAAATGTAGAACTAAGTGGTCCTAAGGTAAGCAGCAAAGAAGTGATGGAGCTGGGTAGAGCTAACTCTGGGCTCCTGAGTGGACTCCAGGTCCAGTGCTCTTTCTACCTCCCATCTTAAATGCTGGCCTTTACAGCATAAATCCCCATTGCTCTCTGGGTTCCCTTTGAGCTTGTGCAAGTACAATGCATGCCCTCTCCTGTGCACGGCAAGTTGCTTGATGATCGATCTCTTACCTTTCCTGTAGACTTGGTCCCCTTCCAGATACAGAAGTAACAGATGGTCCAGGCTGCCAGGAGACACAAGGCCAGCTCCCAGCGGAGGCTCCCAATGTGCTCGATCCCATCGGAGATGGCCAGGACCCGGCGCCTACAGAAGGGTGGGGAGAGAGTCACTGGGGCTGGGACAGCCCACTGCGGCCCACCTTCAGCAAAGCTTGTCTGATGACTCATTCACTCACCCCCACCAACGGCCAAGTGTCTCCTCTGAGCCAAATCCTGGGACTCTGAGAGCAATAACACCCAGACCTCTGCCTGCATAAATTCACTCTCTCGGGGGAAAGACAAGTCAGCCAGCAGACGAGGGATAACAGTGCAGGAAGGGCTGAGACAGAGGATGCACCTAGCCCTACCTCCTGGGATTCCAGGAGGCCACACTGGCACCCGTAATCCCCATCTGTCCCTCCCTGTGGGAGACTATACATCTCTGCCTGCTGAACTCAGGGGGGTGGGGGACAAAGGACCCGATTTAGTTGTTGTTTGACCAACAATGGCATGTAGCTTCAGATGAAAGTTTCCAGAGTCAGGTGGCGTACTTCTCCATTTTCTCTTCTCCCTATCTCTGCTGTCATTAGGAAAGCATGTGTCAAGACAGAGCCATGAGAAGTCCGAGTTCCTGAGGACTACGTGAGCCCTTCTGCCACCCTGTGTCAGAGAAATATATTTTTGTTACTTTAAGCTACTGAGATCTTTGGGGGACATTGTTTGTTACTGCGGCATAACCCAATCTATCCTGACTGTTACTGGGGGTGAGGGAGAGCTTTGTGCAAGAAAGGATATGTGAACCAAATTTTGACGGATTAGTAGAATTTAGCCAGAAGAAGGGAGTGAAGATTGTTTCAGGTGGAGGGAACAGCATGGGCAAATATAGAGCAGAACATGGTATGCTTTGGGAACAGCAAGCCGGGGCACAAGGATCAGAAGGAAACATCAGGAAAGGGAAACAGAGGAGGCATCATAGGGAGGCTTGATTATCACGCCAAATTGTAAGGGCGTCCCAGGGGCCCAGGCCACAGGAAGGAGAGGGCCCAGGTGTGCTGAGCTAATGCCTCCAGCCTCGGCCTTCCCTCAGAACCCACCAATTCTTTAGCGTTGACACAGGCCTGACTCCCAGAGCCCATGCTTGGGGCTTGTGTTTCTTTAAAGTCAAACTCACCATGTTCCATATTGTGCAGCACCACGGCACCAATACAAATCCCCTCCAAACTTGCTCCACGAAGCCCATTCCAGCTGCCAAACCACCCCCAACCAGACCATGCCAGTTGCCTCAGAGCTGTGGTAACATCCTTTGAGAAAGGAGCTCCCATCCCACCAAGCATGAAAGCCACCCTCAGTGTCTGTCTCCCTGGGAATCCAGTCAGGGTCTGATTCTGCATTTGTTACTCAATGACTCCAATTAGCACTAGCCTACAGGTTCCTTCCAAGCCCAGTCTCAGTCGGAGAAATCAGGGAGGCCCCCAAACAAAATCAGACTGTGTGCGGCTGTGGATTTACTCCAAAGGACACCAGCTCTCAAACCCATAGCCAGGAGAAGTGGGAACAATCTTCTTAGACACACATTTACTGAGCACCTAGTGGGAACATTTTTTTTTTTTTTTGAATTAGAGTCTCACTCCGTTGCCCAGGCTGGAGTATAGTGGCACACTGACGGCTACTCCAGTGTCAACCTGCTGGGCTCTAGCTATCCTTCCACCTCAGCCTTCCAAGTAACCAGAACTACAGGCACATACTACTGCGCCTGGCTAATTTTTTATTTATTGTAGAGATGAGGTTTCGCCAAGTTGCCCGGGTTGGTTTCGAACTAGTGGGCTCAGGCAATCCACTCGCCGCAGCCTCCCAAAGTTCAGGGATTACAGGCTGAGCCACTGAGCCCGGCCGGGAACACCTTCTTAAACACACATTTACTGAGCACCTACTATGCACCAGGCATATTATATCCTAGGACAGAAAGGTACGCATCATATGGCCCTTGCTCTCTACTAGGATAAGTTGGACCAAAAAAAGTTCAAGTTATTTGAGAAGGAAAGAAGGCAGCTGTCATGATAGCAACTGCTTCTTTATCTGTTTCTTATGTCTTTGCAGTCTCTGGCTTTGATACATTTTAAAACTACAGGCTTTATTGAATGAGACCTTTACAAGAATCTAGTAGTAGTAGTAGTAGTAGTAGTAGTAGTAGTAGTAGTAGTATTTGAGTTGGAGTCTCACTCTGTCATCCAGGCTGGAGTGTGCAGGCACACTCATGGCCACCATAGCCTTGACCTGTTGGACTCAGGTGATCCTTCTGCCCTAGCCTTCCAAGTAGCTGGAACCACAGGCACATGCCACCACACCTGGCTAGTATGTATGTACACATGTATTTATTGTAGAGACAAGGTCTCACCAGATTTCCAGGCTGGTTTTGAACCTCTGGGCTCAGGCAATCTTCTCTCCTCTGCCTTCCAAATTGCGGATTATAGGCATGAGCCACCATGCCTGGTCAGAATCTATTATTATAACTAAGCATGTCCCAGAGTATAGTCCTTGGGCACTTGCCAGAAATACAAACATTTCTGAGCCCCTGACCCCTGAGCCCTAGTCTTTGCAAAGCAGCTTCCAGGGAGCTGCATTTTACCACGTCTCTAAGAAGTTCTTATACACCGTAAGCAATGAGCATCACAGAAGTAGAGTTTCCTGATAATGGAGAAATAACCTACAAATGCTATCTGAATACTTTTTAGCCCCTTTTTTTTGGAGGGGACTTGGGGAGAAAGTCATGGATCCTTTGAGAAGTTACCACAGGCACATGCCACACCTGGCTAGTATGTATGTATGTATGTATTGAATAAATACACACATACTAGCCTGAAGGGATGGATTTTCTCCCCAGAGAAATATACTTGCTCCCAAAATTCTACAGGAATTCCAGGTGTCCATCAACTCTCCTGCCCCCAGATTAAGAAACTTGTGGCTGACATATGCTTACTACCTTACAGCCACCAGAAGGCACCCCCAACACCTCTCAGTCAGTGAACTACAAGGGACAACCTGAAGCTAGGAGGAATCAGGCCAAGGCAGATGGAAACAACCTGGGTGTCTTCCATACCAGCTGAGCATGCCACTGAGAAAACACACACAGTCCCTCATGAGTGGGGTCCACGCGCACACAGACATGCACATGCCTTCTTGTTGATGGAGTTGTTTTCTGAACCAGGAAACAGAATGCTGAGCCCGCACAGAGCCAGAGGGAGGCAGAGGGGCAGGCCCACCAGGCACAAGCTGGCTCAGCTCCCCTCTCCTCCACACTTTGGAAGCTGCAAACTTTTGAGTCATGCAGCCTGCTCCGGCGCCCTCTCGCTTAATTGAACAATCTAATTCCCAGAATGGGAAACAGATTACTAAAAGCCACAGAGGATGAATTGCTCTTTTGTTCCACCAGACACTATTTGAAAACATCCTCAAACTATTGTCCTTAGGTTCTACCAATGCTGACTTTAACTAGGGACAGACTTGTGGCATCCAAAGCAAAGGGGGCTCAGGGGCCAGGTTCTCAGCCTGCAGGACTGCAGAGTTGTTTTGAAACCCACAAGGGCAGCCTTTGAGAGTATGGGGGCTGGGGCACTCAACTCCGGAGACTTGGAGAAGGCACAGCTCTTCCTGGGAAAAAGCTTTCTTAATGACCCTCCCCCACGAAGTGCTGAGACAGAAGAAAGGTCTGAATAAAGAAGAGTTTGCTGCCAACACCCTGGCCAAAAAGGAGCCGGGCACAGACCTCCTGAAATTGTTCAGGGAGCAGGAAATGCTGAGGACTAGACAGGGTTCTTCAGAGGGACACCTTATACGAGTTGTGTTTATCGAGCACCCACTACGTGCCAGGCCCTACGGCAGAACCCTCATGAAGCACCTTTTCCAGGCCATACTAGAATATTTCTGGAGATTTCCATCCAGAGGCTGAAATCTCAGAGCTCAGAGGTAAGCGCATCTCTAACCCTTGGCGCACACCGAGACGGGCTGGGCTCCAACCCCAGCCCTGCTCCTTGCCAGCTGCTCCACCTCGGGGAAGCGACATCACCGCTCTGAGTCTCACCTTCCTCATCTGTAAAATGGGAATAATGATTCCTACCTTTCATGGCTTTTCAAGCAAGAATGCAGCTAACCCTCCCCGTGACCTTGAGGAGGGCACAATTATTGTCACCATTTCAGAGATGGGGAATTGAAGTGCAGAGAGGTTAGGGGACCTGCCCAAACTCATATCATGAGCCAGCGACAGAGCTTGGATCTGAGCCCAGGGAGCCTGGCTGCAGGGCCTCCGCTTTCAGCCTCCATGCTAGCTCCTGCATTCCTCCATAGCCTTCACATCACCCACCACTTTCCCTCCTTCTTTACAAATTAGAGCTACAGTAAATGCACACCCCAGAACTCTGCTACCAGGTAGGATAGCTCTGTGTACCAGGTAAGAGGAGTGTATGGCACAAGGCATTCACACATGTATGAATCTACTCATGTAAGACTTATAAGCGCGCCACTAGCATGCCAGACACCGAGCTAAGCCCGGGGTCCTTAAAGCACTCATGGTCTAACAGGAAAGAGGGACGAGGAAACAGATAGTGGAGGGTGGAGAGGGTGGTGGCAGAGAAGGGCTGGGGAAGTTCCTGAGCACAGCAAGGGACCCCGCAGGGGACCGGGGCCAGTATCAAAGTTGGAGTAGAGGGTGGGACGGAAGTCCTGAAGAGTAGGAGGAGAGCTAGCAAAGAAGAAGGGGGGTGTTTGGGGGCAGAAAGGCCCCCAAGGGCCAAGACCAGGGCACTGCAGGGAATGTTTGGCAAGGTCAGGAAGGGTGGGGTACATCAGGTGAGAGGAGGTGAGGATGAGGCAACATGGGGAACAGATCCAGGCTGTGAGCCCTGCTGAGGGGCTGGGGCTGCCTTCTGAGGAGGGTGGGAGCCCAGGAGGGGCACAAATAGTAAGATCCCCTGAAATGTACGCTTCAGGGAACTCTTTGGCTGCAGTGAGGAGAACGGAGGGCAAGGGTGGCAGGGGGTGGGTACCCGGTGCAGAGAACACTGCCTCGGCCCTGGCAGTATACAGGGAAGGGAACAGTGCTGGGGAGGAACAGGAGGTTTGAGAGCAGCAGAGGCACCGGGCGACTGCCTGGGCAGCGGGCAACAGGGAGGAGTGGGGCCTGGGCTGACCAGGTTCATGGCTTGGACACACAGATGGATGGGGGCATGTCATCAGCTGAGCAGGAACGAAGTGTCCACTGGGGCAGAGGAAGGGGTGGTGGCCGATCATCCTCTTAGACAAGGTGGTTTTGAGGTGCTGGCAGGCAATCCAGCTGACTGTAACGCCCAGAGGCTACAGGGTCTTCAGAAACAAGCTCAGAAGAGACAAGCAGAGAGGAGATTCAGACCGGAGCTGTTGGCCCTCGAGGCATCCTGGGAGAGCCGGAGAAAGGGAAGAGACATCTGTGGCTGAGCCTCTGGAACCTCGGCATCTCAAGGCAGAGAGAGGAAGGTAGACCCCTCGAAGAAGGCAGAGAAGGTATGGGCAGAAAGGCGGGGAGCAACAGGAGGAGGGTACCCCCACAGGCAATGGGGAGGGCGTCTGTAGGGAACACACAGGCTATCTGCAAACGCAGGAGGGCAGCCTGGAGAGAGAGGGCAGTGCTTGTGGGATTTGGGACCAAAGGGTGGGTGAGGCCAGGAGAGATACTGCTCGGTGGACTCAGCAGTGTAGACTGCGTGGGTAGCAGACTGGGTGGGAAACAGACGGGAGGGGAGGCCTGAGCTGGTGGTGAGGGAGAGGCAGCAATGGCTTATGGCGCCACGAAGCTCAGGGGCTGTCTGATCTCCATTTGCTTTGTTTTCGGGTTGATGTGACTGGGATGATACACTGGAAAGAGCCAGGAGGCCAGAAGAGGCTTCAGATACAGAGAGATGGGGGAGAAGAGAGGAGGAAAGGGGCAGAGACCTCGGGACGGTGGCAGGTAGAGTCCACAGGCGGACACGCCCTTTCTGCACAGAGGAGGGAAGGAGCCGGGAAACCAAGAGGTGGATCTCAGAGCAAACTGCATCCTTCCTAATTACGAGTCCTGGAGGAAGGAAGGCACAGGGGCAGCTGGCAGTGGCAAGGACTGCGGCAGAGGCAGATGCCACCTGAGACGATCCCAGTTCACCTTGTTCAGTCCTCACAGCAACATGAGTGCTGCTGTGGCGTTATTATACCCATTTTGTGGATGAGAAAACAGAGGTCCAGGGAGGTAAAACAACATGCCCAAATTGAGATTTAAAACTCAAATCTCTCTCTTTTTGTTTGTTTTTGTTTGTTTGTTTGTGTTTTTAGCAGGATTTACTGAGAGGACAGAAAAGCTCCCACAGTGGGAGGGGACCCGAAGGGGTTGCCCAAATCTCTCTCTCTGATGCTGAGACACCCCACTGCCACACCAGAAAGCGATGAGAGGAAGGCAGGGAACTTCCTGCTCAGGGCTTCCTGACGGTCTAAGGACAGTGGCTGAGATCTCAAATCGGTTCTCTCTCGCAGAGACTGGAGAGAAAGAAACAGCCTCCTACCTGTAGTTGGTGGATCCCCCATTCAAGGGCTGGTCTGACCACGGAGGGGGGTGAGGGGGCCACACAGCAGAACCTTCCCGCTCCAGCTGGGAGGGGCCATATGGGAAAGGCTCATAGCCCAGCCTTGGGGGGGGGGGCCACATCTGCATGCCCCGCACGGAGCCCGCAAACAGATCACCTTTCTTTAACCTGCCATGGAGGAAAGTGCTGCCAGGGCCGCGGAGACCGCCCTAAAAGCTGGCACCAAAGGGCTGAGCTATAAATAGCCTGCCGGTCTCCCAAAGCAACAAACACACAAACAAAAAAAGGCCCATCACCAAAACAAATGCGCTTTCCCTGCTTGCTCTGGGGGAGCGTGGCCACCTTGGGGAGTCTGTTCTCACTTCTCTGGCCACTTCCGTAGTCCCCCCGACTCTCCACACACGAGGGTACTCCTGCAGAGTCCACAGCAGAAGCTCCTGAACCAAGCTGGGGACTCAGAGCGAGGCCCCTCCCCTGCGTGGCACATTCACTCCTGCCAGCACCACAGTGGTGACGGACAAGCAGGCTGTTCCGCCCTCAGGGAGCGTACCATCTAGGGGTGTACAGACATCACCAGGGACCTGCTCACCAGAGCCAAGCATGCCACATGCAAAACTGCATCTAACCTTTCCAGCATCTTCTGAGGTGAGGGCAGCTGTGATTTTCATTTTACAGATGGAGAAACTGTGCCTTAGGAAGATGATGCGTCCAGGAAGGCAGAGGCAGAACCTGAAGCCACATCCGTTCATCTTCAGAGGCAGTGTTCCGAAGTACCCCGACACAGGAAGATGGAGCACTCCTCTATAATTCCGAGTGTCAGTGGAGTCAGGACTCCCAGACTAGGGAGGACAATCAGGGGCCTACACTGGCCTGAGAGGTCTGGAGCTGCCTCTCCAGCTACCTCTGTCCCTGCAAAAATCCTGCTCCTCAGCCACACCCCAGTGCCCAGACACCCTGCACTTCCTTACACTCCAGCACTCAGGCCCACTATTCCATCGGCTGGGAATGTCCTTCCCAATTCTCCCAAGTGATCGATACCCTACTCATCCTTCAAACACCAGCTCAGATCATACAAAGCTCAGGGGGGTTTCCTTGACCCCACCACCTGGAATCCCAGGGCCAGCTCCTCCTGCCATCTACACTAAGTGAGCCTCTCCTTGTTCACCAGGCCCTCCTAGGCTGGAGCTCAGCAAGCCTTTTCTGTAAAGGCCCAGACAGTAAATAGTTCAGGCTTCTTAAGGCATACAGTCTTTGTCCCAACTATTCAACTCTATTCTAGCAGTGTGAAACAGCCACTGGCCATTTGTAAATGAATGGGCGTGGCTTTCTTCCAATAAAACTTTATTTACAAAATACAGGCAGCAGCTGGAATTTGGCCAGTCTTTTGCTGATTCCTGTCCTAGGCTGATGCTTCCCAAAGAACACTAATCCTTCAAGACGCCCTGAGTTCCCGGGTCACACTGGGACCTCATTTGAGAAAACACTGCACACCCTAGACTCCCTTAGACATGCTCAATGCTTATTAGAATACTAAAGTCTCTGAGAAGTCCTGAAATAGAAACATTTGTATAACTTTATCTAACCCAATGTTTCTCAATTTTATTTAGAAAGTGTTCTTCACTGAAATGCAAATTAAAGCCACATTGAGATTCCACTTCACACCCACTAGGATAGCTATAGTCAAAAAGACAATCACAAATGCTGGGGGGGTGGAGAAATAGAACCCTCAGATATTGCTGGTGGGAAGGTAAAATCATTCAGTCACTTAGCAAAATAGTGTGGCACTTTCTTAAAAAGTTAAACACAAACTCCAGCAATTCCACTCCTGGGTATATGCCCAAGAGAATAGAAAACATATGTTCAAACAAAAACTTAGACACATATGTTCATAGAAGCATTATTCACAATAGCCCGAAGCAGAAACACCCCAAATGTCCATGAATGGATAAACAAATGAAATGAATGGATAAACAAAATGTGGTATATCTACACAACAGAACTTTATTTCACTACAAAAAGGAAAGAAGTACTGATTCAGGGATGAACCTTGAAAATGTTGGGCTACACGAAAGAAGCTGATTGCAAAACACTTCAGGTTGTATGATTCCACTTGCATGCAATGCCGAGGCTCGGCAAATCCACAGACACAAGAAGGTTGCCTGGAGGTGGGAACGGAGATAGACTGCGAATGGGCACAAGAGATCTTATCTGGGGACACAGACATCCTAACCCTGTATTGTGATGGTCTTGCACTCAGTGAATCTGTACTTTTCAGGGGTACATGTGATGGCATGTACACGACCCTCAATAAACGTGCTTAAACATTGTTAGGAATGAAGTGCCCTCCCCCCATGCTTCTGCTTGTCTAAGCCATCCTGCCTGACACTGTGCAGAACACACACTTTGGAACAGGCTGCTGGTCACCTCTGTGTATGTTATCTCGTCTTACACCCATTGTTCAGAGGAACTCAGGCTCCACGCAGATAGCTGTCTTGGCCCATGTCCACAAAACCAGACCTGAGTCTGCCCTTGAACCTGCATCCTGAACCCAAGTTCAGTGCCTGCTCTGCCCCTCCACGCTGTAGGGTGAGACCCGGGGCAGGAAGAGGGAGTGAGGAGAGGGAGCCCGGGAACAGGGAAAGGCCCCAACCTTGTGCCTCATGGCGAGAAGCAAACAGAGGTCCTGCAGATCAGGAGTACCGCACACAAGGGAAAAGCAGGAGGCAGAGAGACGGGCTGCCTGACCCTGGGGGACCCACCACAGAATAACAGCCCATTCTCACTTGCCGAACACAGACCCCACGTGGCAGAAAGGGCCTTGCTGCTCCCAAAGCTGGGGTCCTGGGGCCCTCATATCCCTTCCTCCTTCTCCACAGGACCCAGGCAGCCCTAAAGAGCTGCCTAGGCCATGCCTGCCCCTGCAGGCACCCAAGGTCAAGCAACTCTGCATTCAAGAGCAACCATGAGCTCGGGCAGTATCGGCCCGCCTTTGCCCCAGCGCCTGTGAGGCAGCTCATGTTAAGCCTGGCAAAGAACCACTGTTTGCCGCGGATAAATGGTGACCAGGAAAGGCATGGTGCATCGGGAACGGCCCTAGCCAAGGAAGCTTCCGGGGGGAGAAGTGGTCTGCTCTCAGCTCAGGAGACCTCAGGCAGTCACCACTGTTTTCGGAATGTCACCTCCTCCATGTCAGCTCTACGATGAAAGTGAGCGTGGGAGGGGTGTGGGGTGGCAGTGGATGGACCGAGAGGGGCAAACGCTGACCAGCCACGTCACACTGTCCACAGCTCACTTAATAACCACTGCACCTTGAAGTGCTGAGTGGTTATACCTGTTGTACTGACAAAGAAACCGAGGCTCTGCATCACTTGCCCAAGGTCCCCACTAGCAAGTGAAAAGTCAGGCTCCCCCAGCTCTGGGGCTTCTCCCACGCCCGGATGTCTTCTGTCTGCCCCCCTCAGTGGGAAGAGCGCGAAGCCGGTGTGAGTCTGGAGAGTCTTCTGTACTCTCTTGTGCCTTTACTCGAAATAATCTGGTCGAGTCATTCTATTCTTGACCCTGAACTACGCTACTCCTTCATGAATGCCCTGTGCCCCGGCTGGGGGCCATACACCAGAGGCCAACATCAACTAATGTCTCGCCATCACAGCTCACAACAGTCAGGACTGTCCTCATACTAGACATAAGGCTCAGCGTGGTGTTCTTTTCAAAATAAGGCTCAAGTCCTTTCCTAGAGGAACTTCTTGAAACCCAGGGATGTCAGAACTTGACTGGTCACTTTGTTAAGTTTTTGCTAGACACTAAAGTCTTCTGCGAAGCTGTTCCTCGTGTTTCTTCCTCCCTCTCTTCTTTTCTGTTCCCGTCAAATGTACTCTCTATCCCTTCAAGGGCCCAGGTCCAGAGGCCTGCAGAGAGGAGGTACACACCAGCCAGATGCCGGACCTGGGAGAAAGCAGGCAGCCGACTGCACTTCAGACAGGACGGAAGCATAGAATGTGGAGAGATGCAGGCGGGGATCAGAGAGGCCAGATCTAAGGCCGTCTCGGGGCTGGCCCACAGGACAAGTCTCTTGGCCTCTCACAGCCTCAGAATCCTCTGTGTGAGATGGGGGCCCAGAGGGCGATACTGCATCATTTCTCCCCCAGGTGGGTGGATTAAGTTAAATAATAGGCTTAGAGGGCCATGTGCATGGCCAGGGTACACAAGAGGTGCTTAGCAACTAGATGTGACTTCCCTTCCCCTACTGTACCCATCAGCACATAAAAGGAACTTCAGATAAAATCCCTCCAGTTCAGTAAATTGCTGATCCCACTGTAGACTGTAAGATCTCCAATGTAAAAATAGAAATACCATCCTGGACAATTTTCTATACAAAAGCATTGAGCCTGGTGATCAAGAACACATAATAATAATAGATCACAGCTGGGCACAGCGGCTCACACCTGTAATCCCAGCACTTTGGGAGGCAGAGGGAAGAGGGTTGCCTAAGCCCAGGGGTTCAAGATCAGCCTAGCAACTTGGCGAGACCTCATCTCTACAGTAAATCAAACAGTTAGCCCGGCATGGTGGTATGCGCCTGTGGTTCTGGCTACCTGGAAAGCTGAGGTGGAAGGATTTCTTGAGCCCAGTAGGTCAAGGATACAGCAGCCATAAGCATGCCACTGCCTTCCAGCCCGTGCGACAGAATGAGACAGAGACTCAAATAATAATAGTTATAGTGGTTCACAACTACAGTACTTATTAAGCCCAGTTACTATGGCCCCGCAGCACTACAATAACAATTACATTTTGCAGACAAAGAAAGTGAGTTGCAGAGAGATTTAAGTAATGAACCCAAGGCTAATAAGCAGAAGCAACAGGATTCAAATTTTTGCTGTCTGGCCCCAAAGCCCAGGCATCTGGGTCCCCACACCACACTCCACCACAGACTTTTAAAATCGCATTTCTACAACCGAACATCCAAGCAGGGCCTGGGCCCTCTGCTAGAGGGCTCTCAGCGTAGTGCTCAGGCTGCATCATCATCAGAAGCATTATCTGGTCCTTCTTGGTCGGTGGCTCTGGGCAAGGGGCTCCCCTGGCATTGACGACTTAGGCAGACAGATTCCCGTGGGGCCAAGAGAGAGGTCTTGGGTTCTCTCTCGGGCTTTTGCTCTTCAACTTCATTGGCAGTGGAGAAGTGCTTCGTGGTGCCTGGTGGTTGGGAGGCCTGGCTCAAGTTTCAGGGACAGCACCAGGGTGGGCCTGCTGGGGACAAGGGAACAGCAGACTCTGGCAAGAACCCCTCCCTACTTCAGCAGCTTGGAAACTCAAACGATATTGTGTCTTCTTTTACTGAAACCTACTTTCTACATATTTTCTACCAAAAAAAAAAAAAATACATAGATCACCTTTGCAATAAAGAAATCACATGCCTGCTGAAGAACCTACTTCTAAGAAAGGGAGCCAATGTAAAATTAAATTTCCGGCCCTGGGAATGTGTATGCTTCAGGGGACAGGGCAGAAAGATAGTAAGAACAGTACTACTGACAGTACAGGGAAATGCTGGCAGGAAGAGTCTGAACTGTTAGCAGCGCTCTCTCTCAGGGAGTGGGTTTGGGGGAAATACACTGAAAAGTTACATAGAATCTGGCATACAAGCGTATCTCATGTATATATCGGCTGTGTTTTAATCACTATAACAATATTGAAAATTTTTTAAACCCATCAAATATTCAACAATTAGAACGAAAAGGTCACAACAACCCATCGGGGCACAAAGCACACTGATGTGGGTTCACATCGGAGGATCTCCTGAGAGCTGAAGGAAGCTCTGGTCCACACCCCCACGGGACCAACTCTCTATTCCCCTAACTGTAACCAGAGTTGCCAGCATCCCCCTAGTGGGTAAGAGAGAGCAGAACGACCCTCTCTGAGAGGAGTTCCTCGGTCTGAGGGCTGCTGGGGCGCTGAAAGCTGGGAGATGGCTTGGGGTTCCAGGCATATGAGCTGGGGCCATCCGTCATCATCTCCCGCCTCACAGGGTTGGTTTAAGAAATGAAACGAACTAATGTTAACAAAAATGATTTGATAAATACACAAATAAATGCATAAAGATTAGCAAGGTGAAACCAGGGTTGTAAATAGGACTTGTCACACCAACAGGCAGGAGGGATTGTTATAATTATTCAGTAATCCTGTGGCTCCTACTTTTTTATTTTGAAATGATCAGGTTCCTAGTTTTAATTTTTTAAAATTCAAATACTATGAAAGAGTACAGAGCAAAAAGTAAAACTCTTTTTATCCCCTTCCTTGCCCCCAAAGTCCCATTCCTGGGTGACCTGTAGTTTCTTCTGTGTCCTTCCAGACCTGTTTTATGGATATCAGAGTGTACACAGTATGTCTATTTCTATGCATATGGCAATAGACAGCACTCTATAGCTCACATTTTTCACTTACTTTTATCTTAAGATCTTTTCCATATCAACACATGTTCTGCCTCATGCTTTTTTAGCTGCTGTTGCATAATTTATCTAATTGGTATCATGTTTAAGAACATTTTACATGCATCCTTTTTCTCTTTAACTGCCACAAGTAGTGCTCAGGCTGTACGTAACTAGTGTGGTTCACCACAGAATGAACCTTCAGAAGTGAGATCTGGGGAACAGAGCACATGTGCAGCCTCAGTGCTGCAGGCCACTGCTAAACTGGTTTCTGCTGTCAACTTAAAAATAAATAAATAAAAGTCCTGAGAGTTCAGGAAGACCCAGAGCCTTCCGTCTGCTTGTTTCAGGACAAGCCCAAGGAAGTGTGAGGCTAGGAGACCTCTCACAGCAAGTGGTCGGCTACGAAAACACTGATACATCGGGACCTTATCTTACTCACCTCAGTGTGTGGATGGCCAAGCAGGGTGATCCACCTCCTCCCGAGACTGCTTCTGCCCTCTTCCCCAATAGCAGAGGGTACTGTGGCCACCCAACCTCCCTCTGCCCAGGCAGGAGCCTCAGCTTCTGGCACCCGAACCACAGCCAGCACCTCCACCCAGCAGCTTGGGGGCCTACCTGATCCCAAGACAATCATGTCTCCATGGAATACCCTCTGAAGAATCCCACAGGATCAGTTCAGACCCTTCAGATGGGCACCATGGTTCCTTATGCTTGGCTCCAGTCTCTCTGGCTACCCAGCCTTGAACTGTGTGAGTCATCGCCCACTCCTCCTTTGGCCTCAGAGCTCATCTTGACATCCCCACAGCTTGCTCCCTCACTTCTCTCAGGTCCTTGTCAAATGTTATCTCCTTAGAGAAGCTCTCCCTGACCCCTGGACACTCCCTGTCCTTCTACCCTGCTGGCTTTTTCTCCCAGAAACTGATCTTGACTTCAGGTAATACTTTCTGCTCATTTGGTTGGTTGGTTGTGCAACCAGCTCCACCAGGGTGAGTCTTTGTTCATATGCATCCCAGAACCCACGTGATATTTGTCACACACTAGGTACTCAAAGACTTGCAAGTGTACAGGTGCTGTGCGCCCTGCCTGCCTCCCCACCATTTACAGGTTCCAGCTGCACTAGCAGTGCTCATAAAACCTACAAGCTCAGAGCAGGTCTCTGTGCTCCTGCCTGTGCTATTCTCTCCACTTATTATGCCATTCGCTCACTGCATGGTCAACCACATCAACTTCTACTCATCCTTTAAAACTCAGCTTAAGTATCACCAACTCCACAAAGCCTTCCTCAAAGCCCAGGCATCCAGGTTTCCTCATTCTGGCTCTGTGCAAGCATCCTACAGATATATCTGTTGCCTCGTCATTCAAAAACTCTTCCCCTGCCCCACTTCTCAGCTTCTCCCATGAACTGTGTGCTTCTTCAGGGACAGCCAGTGTGGATGGCCAAGCAGGGTGATCCGCCTCCTCCCGAGACTGCTTCTGTCCTCTTCCCCAATAGCAGAGGGTACTGTGGCCACCCAACCTCCCTCTGCCCAGGCAGGAGCCTCAGCTTCTGGCACCCGAACCACAGCCAGCAACTCCACCCAGCAGCTTGGGGGCCTACCTTCTTCTCTATGGCTACTGACAAGATGTCTGGCATCCAGCAGGTACCAAATAAAGTGTCAAAGAAGCAATCAAGTGAAGAAAAACAAGGCCTTGTCGATGAGCCTTCTCTAAAGGATGCTGGAAAGAATCCACATGGATTTTCAAATATCTGGACCAAGTCTTCTGTAAACATAGCTACTGGGTACTGAGCACTCAGTGTGTGCTGGGTGCCATCAGCATCATCTCATCCAATGCTCTCGACAACACTAAGAGGTGGTACTCTTGCCACCCACCATTCCATTCTCAGAGGTGCACACGGAGGCTCTGTAAGATGTCCAGGGTCACACGCTCGGCAGGCAGAGGAAGGGATGACTTAAACTGGGCTCCAGAACTTGCCTGCTAAAATCTGCACTTTAGTGGCATGTGGGATGATATGTTGGGGGTAGAGCAGGGGGCAAGTAATCCAAACTAGCAGAATTGGATGGTGCCACACACAGCTCAGTGTGACTTAGGAAAGGGCCTGGGGCACTTCTAAGCCAGAAGCAGGAAGCACAAAGGTTACTCCAGGCAAGCAGGGCGGTTCCATGCAGGCCTCGGGTGGCTTAGCTCAGCGTGAGCCTGAACCTGCACAGACAGGGCTGGAAGGGATGCTGCCTCAAGCACCTGGAACTGACTCAGGCACCCTGCTTACCACTCATCAAAGCTCTTAGGATGTGTTCCCTCACTTAATCCTCACAGCAGCCCAGAGAGGTTGGTAAGGCAGGGAACTAGGTGAATCTCCATTTCACAGGGGAACCAATCACATAAATTCTATGTATATGCAAACCTTTCCAAAGAGCTCAAGACATGCTGGGCTTAGTACAGGTGAGGTCTCATTTCATTTCACCTTGGTCTTGCAGAGGGCATTATCATCATTTCCAGTTTACAGATGAGGACACTGAACTCCAAAGGGAGTAAGAAACATTTATTCACTCACCTTCCACTCTCGTTTCAAACGATATTTATTGAGCACCTAGAATGTGCTGGCAAGACAATAGTGAACAAAACAGACATAGTTCTTACCAACATGGAGCTTAAATTCTAAGGGAGGAAGAAAGAATAAAAAAGTAAACAAAGATCCAAGGGTTTCAGAAAAGAACTACATAGACATTAAGAAAGAGGGAAGCAGTTGAGAGGGACTGAGGTGCTGACTCTGCTGGGATCATCAGTGAGGGCTACCAAATGGCATTTGAATTAAGACACAAGGATGAGAAGAAGTCAGACATACAAGCATCTGCTGAGGAACCTTCCAGGCAAAGGGAACAGCAAAACCCAAGAGCCTGACCCTGGGGCAATCCCAATACATCCAAAGGACAGAAAGAAGGCTAGTTTGGGGGAGAATAATGAGCAGGAAGATGGAGCTGAGAGGGCGTCAGGGAGGTGCCCCAGACCCACAGAGAGAACCAGGCTCCTCTGAGCCCAAATCTCATGTCCAAAGAAAATCAACTAGGATGTCCATGTGACTTAAAAATAAAAACTAAAAACAAAGCTGCCAGTGAAGATAAACCAGAAAAACAAGGCCTCGTCCTTCTGAATAAAGAAATATAACTGAGTACCCTTAAAGCCTAATTTGGGCACAGTACGCAATATGTGTTGAACACATGCTTCTTGAATGGACACCGTGCAAAGGCAATTTTGACTGTATACACAGCAAGCACGGAGATGCTCCCCAAACCCTGGGCTAATGGGCTCGAGAGCTTGAGGAAGGGCAGTGAAGTCAAAGCAAAGTCCATCTGATGCCACAACGCTGGTTATATAGTTAATGGCATTCAATCCCACCAGAGAGTACAGGCTCAAAATTTAGAACTGCAGACACATTTAGATAAACGCACGAATGCCAGCTGCATAATGGGTTACTAAGGGAAACCAGAATGGCCTGATTCTGAAATCTGACATTAGGAAGGCATGCGGCCCCTATCCCATAGACCCCTTGCCAGAGTCACAATCCAACACTGATCCAGGGCCTGAGCTTTGCTCACGACTAAGCCAGTAATTTTAATAACACTCTAAAAAGGGAATGAAACTCCAAAACTTCAAGACGGGGGATGGCCGGACCAGGGACCCACAGCCAAGGCAAAGCCATGACGAGTTGCAGGCAGGCAAGAAGCACCTTGTAACTGATTCTGTGGTATCTGGAGGGCTGTCTCACTTCTGCTTCTAGAGGCCAGACCCTCAGAGAGAACCAGGCTCCCATCTTCCACATCTGCCCTTCCCAAACACGTTTAGTGTCTTTCTTATGGACATTAGGAGATCAGACATTTGCTGAGTGAACGAACATGCAGCGCACTGAGGCAGTCTACTCTAACCCAGAGCCGTGGCCCTGCCTGAGGTCCCTGGAGTCGGAGAAGTGTGAAGGACAGCAGGGACACATGGAAGACACAAGCAGAAGTGAGATACGTGTGAACCAGCCACACAAGGACATAGCAAAGACAGCTGATGAAGAAACATTTTTGAGGAACCGTGATCCGGTACTTGAAGGGCTGTCACATGGCAAGATGAATTAATTATGTTCTATCAAAGCCCCATAAGTGAACTTTTGGCTGAATTAAGAAATAACTTTTTCCAAGCAGAGTGTTTCCCAGACTGTGCTCAGTAAAATGCTAGCATTCAGAGAGTAGGGTGCATGAGGGGAGTGAGGAAGGGAGGAAGAAAGAAATTCCAATTTATTAAATAGGAAAGTAAGTTTGTGAATTTGGATAAACTGAAGGTAAATGGATGTTCTCACTGAAGGATGTAGCTTTCAGCTCTTCTCAAACTGATGTGGCTCAAAAGCTTTTCACAGGACTCTGAGAACATCTCATATGATCTCAATATTCCATTTCACTTCTGGGGAAAAGAGGAATTAGAGCTGTCTGACAAAAGCATCATTTAAAGAGGCGAGTGTCCCAGCAGTGTTTGAGTACTTTCGGGATACAGAACTCAGCACTGCAGAGATGACAGAGATGCAACCTGAATGGAATACTAGAACCATGGGCTCATTTTCCCTGGACTTTCATCTTGAGTGAGCATGTAGCTTGCAGAAAGGTCCTTACACATGAGGATGCAGAGAGGCCGTCCCTGCTGGTCCCCTGGTGTCCACATGAGTGGGCGATAAGGATATTGCCAAGGATCCTGGAAGTAATCGATGCTGTTGAGTGGGAAGCTCAATGACAGCATGAGTTCTTGCCAGAGCCCACTGTGACTCTTCTCATGTAGTATTTTCGAGAACATATTGTCTGCCTGTCTTCGTCATCCATCCATCCATACTATAAATATTCACTGAGGGCCTTCCATAGCCTGGCAGTAGTGAGTCAAACCAGGCAAGGTGCTGCTTCATGACTGCCGCTTGGTGAATACAGACAATGAACAGATATATTACACAAATAATGGTTTAATTAAGCTTTTCCATATATGTTACAAAGGAATGAAGGGTGTAAAAGCGACAGTAACTTACACAGAGACCTGTCCAGTCTGGGGTTTCAAGGTGGGATCTTAAGGGAATGCAGAGATTATGTTTTGCAGACCCTCAAACGTGCAGGTCCAAAACAAGTCTCCGTGACATTCCTCCAGGAAACTGAAGCTCAGTAAGGTTGGGAAAGACCACACAAGTCAAATCAGCACAGACGCCTTCTCTGGAGCTACACATGTTATGGATGCTGTATTTGAAACTATGATTCAGTGGGTCTGAAAAAGGTAAACAGGTGATTCAAATGCTGCCACTCTGCAGACCACATTTAAGCAGCACTACTCTATTCAGGCATTTTAAAAGACGGATGTAAATGGAGAACTAACCATACTATGTTCATGGATAGAGTTCATGGATAGGTTCAATCATAAATATTTCAATTTTCCTCAAATTAACCTATAAGCTCAATAGATATCTAAGCAAAATTCCCAGAGTTGCTTTGTTCTTTATGGTTGTTGCTGTTTAACATAAGCTGATTCTAAAACTCATGTAGAAAACTAGAACAATTTTGGAAAATAACAAAATGAGACATTTGTCTTTCCCACTCAAGGTTTAAAATAAAACTATAGATGTGGTATTGACACAGATGTAGACAAAAAGACTAACAGAACAGATAGCCCCAAACAGGCCTGTGTAGGAAAACTATATATCAAAGATGGCATTACAAATCAGTTGGGAAAGAATGAATGATCAGTAAGTACTGCTGGAAAATTTGGTTGTGAAAAAAACAACCGAATTCTACCTCATACCATATTAAAAACATAAAATTTCAGATAGATTATATTCTTAAATGTGGGAAAAAACACAAAACTTTAAAACACTTAGAAGAAAATACAGAAAAAATTTTTAACTTTAGGGTAGGGAAATATATTTTAAATAAGACACCAACTGTGCAAACCAAAAAAGAAAAGATTGACAAATTTGACTTCAATAAAATAGAAACTTCTGTTATACCATAAATAAATAAGAAAGAAAAGCTGCACACTGGGAAAAGACAGTAATATCTAGAACATATCAAGATTCCTATCTAGAAGAAAAGACAAACAATGCAAATAGAAAAGGAAATAAATCTGAGGTTCACAGATGAGAATATCAAACAGCAAAGAAAGAAAGAAAGAAAAAACCATGAAAAGGTGCTTGACCTCACAAATAATTAAAGAAATGCAAAATTAAAATAAAGAGGTATCGTTTCATACCCATTATACCAGCAAAACAAAAACCAATCAAACTAGTGCTATCGAGAATGGAGAGTGATAGAAAGTCTCACACACGCTTGTTTGGAGAATAAATTAGATCAATCTCTTTAGAAAGCAATTTTACAGCCGGGCTCTGTGGCTCGGCCTGTAATCCCGCAATTTGGGAGGCCAAGGCCAGTGGATTGCCTGAGCCCGCAGGTTCGAGACCCGCCTGGGCAACTTGGCGAGACCTCAACTCTACAAGAAATCAAAAAAATCAGCCAGGCCTGGTAGTGCGCGCCTGTAATTCCGGCTACTCAGAAGGTTGAGGCGGAAGGATCACCGGAGCCCAGCAGGTCGAGGCTGCGGTGGCCGGGAGCGGCCACTGCACTCCAGTCTGGGCGACAGAGTGAGACTCCAACTCAAAAAAAAAGAACGCAATTTTACATTAGCTGATAAAACTGATGATGCACATACCCTAGACCCCAGCAATTCCACTCAAGGAAGCACAAACAAGACATTCACTCAATGCACCTAACAATAGTGGGGAACAGGCAACAGTCTAAATGCCCATCAAGGGGTTATGTATGGATGAACACAGTGAGGCTGTTCATACTCTATAGCAGAAAAATAAAATAAAGAACCAAAACTACAAGTACCAATGTGGATATGTCTCAAAACCAATACTGAGCAAAGAAGCAAAGGTTTTATTAAAAATATATATTAGATGGCCGGGTGCAGTGGCTCATGCCTGTGATCTCAGTACTTTGGGAGGCTGAGGCAGGAGTATTGCCTGAATCCAGGAATTCAAGACCTGTCTGGGCAACATAGTGAAACCTCGTCTCTACAAAAAAACTAAAAAGCTAGCCAGTGTGGTGGCGTGTGCCTGTAGTCCCAGCTACTCGGGAGGCTGAGGCAGAAGGATTGCCTGAGGCCAGGTGGTGGAGGCTGTGGTGAGCTGTGATCACGACACTGTACTCCAGCCTGAGTGACAGAGTGAGATTCCTCCTCAAACATAAAATTTAAAAATATACAAGAAAGACCTCAGTGCTATCTGGGGCATGTATGAGTAGAACAAGTATAAAAATGCACATGGGAATGATAAATCTAAATTCAGCATAATGACCTCTAAAGAAGGAAGGTGAGGAATGGCACCTGGGAAAAGAATAAAAATCACTCATCAAAGCCCGGCCTCCTCCACCACACACACATAGGCTACTAGTAATTTGCCTCAGGGCAAGGGAGGCTTCTTCAAGGAAGCCAGGCCTCTTCAGACTGAAAAGCCTCAGAAAGCATTTAGTCCAGCCTTCCACCCATTTGGGAAGCTTCTCTTTCACACCTGGGGCAAGGGACCCTCTTCCCTCTACAACAGAAACTCCCAAGTCAAGGCCACTGTGTATGGCTATACAAGTTGTGCACTGTACAATTCTGGAGCGCACACGTCATCATGTAAATGATGCCCTCCTCAGGTTGTCTAGTGTGCAACTTACACAACTATATCCAGCAATTCTATGAGGGTCACAGACCCTTTGGAACTCAGATAAGTCTATGCCTGTGTCTGGGAAAACACCCATCCACGCAATTATGGCTCAAAGTTAGTGGGTTCAGACACATCCCCAGTGATGACCAGCAACCCTGCACTGGTCAAGCACCCCAGGGATGGGGGTCTACAAGCTTCTGCAGTACTTTCAGACAGTGCTGTGAGACCATGTTCTTCCTTAAGCACATTTGAAATCTGCCTCCTTATAACCTCTGTCCATTAAAGTCGATCTGCTTCTTTTCCACATGACACTTCAGCTACTGAGAGAAAGCGAACCTGTTCCCCCTGGAGATTTCTACTTTCCAGGCTAAACAGACTCTTAACTTAGCTTATTGCAAACATGGTATATCTTCTCTTTTGATCCATCTGAATTTTTAAACTGCCAGTCCTTTCGCCATGCCCTCCTTGCCCTAAAAAGCAACTAGGCCTGCTGACATGTTATCAAAGAACAAGAAAACCTTCCTCTCAGCTGCCCCTTTGGGAAGCCCCTGAAGATCTCTGCTCTTGCTTCCCAAGCCATCAAATGCCCACAGACGCCAGGAAGTGCCAGGCTAGAAGAAAGACCAGGCTTTCTCCGGGGTCAGGGGCAAAGGCCACCTGGGCAGAATCAGGACGGAGCCCCCACAGGCCAAGGGAGATAAGCGCTTCTCTACTTACTCCCAAAACTCCATGACGGGGGAGGTGGCATTCTGCAGAGACACATGGCTGTAGTTGCTCACATTCAGCTTCTGGAACTCCACACAATTCTCTACAATGGAAACAAGACAAGAGATATAGAAAATTAACTTCCACGAAGGCCAAATCTTTAAAAAAAGTTCAGAGTTGATGTGCAGTCAGGCAGTTTTATCTGGCTGCTCCGAGTAAACATGCCTCAAAAGACACTGCAGGGAAAATCAATTACTTTACAAACAGGAGAGATGCTTGGTCTGATGAGTAAAGACAGGTTTTGGGGTCAGAGGGCCTCCCCTCTCCCACTCTCACCCTACACATCCTACCAAAGTCTCTCCTCCAGCCTCATCTCTCCTTTTCTTTTTCCACTTCCCTGCCTAAGAGCTGTCTGTGGCATCTGTCTGTCTAGGGAAGTGGCCCCTGTTGGAATGCAGGGACCAAAGGAAAGTATTGGTTGTGGTGCCCCTAGGGCAATGATGCGGTTGAGGCTCAGTTTTCCCCTTCCACTACTGGGGTTAACATCACAGAGATGTGGTGATGGGATGGAACGTGAGCCCACTTGTGGAAAGAATCCCTGGTTTCTTCATCATTCTCTCCTTGATCCAAACAGAAAGGATTTGCTGAATGCCTCTTTTCATTTCATGAAAATTGATGACCATGGGAGAGTTGAATCCCGAGTAAAAAATTCCTAGTGTTCATCCTCCAAGGCCCAGAGAAACCTGTCGACCCCTCCTCCAGGAAGTCTTTCCTGACCTTCCTTCCCTGAATTCTAAGAAAGTTCGAATTCAAAGGCCCTCCAAGGAATCACCTTCTCCAACTCTATTTTGAAGAAAAATCTGAGTTTCAGAAATAATCAAGGGACACACACATGTACCCTCTTCCTCCTCTATAATTTACCAGCCAGTTAGAGACAGAACTGAGAGTCAACTCAGCTGGGGCTCCATCTCCTTTGCCATAGTGCTGTCCACCATCATGTAACCTGTGTCCCTCTGTCTGCAGAGCCACCTGGGCCTCCAGGCTTCAAGCAGGGCTTCTTACACCTGTTCACCTGAGAGCCCCCTACCCCCCCCTCCGAGTGACCAGCACCCAGCCAGTGCCCAACCAGTTTCACGCTGGCACGTCTTTCTTCTCATGCCCGTAGGCCCCATCTAAACCGCACCTGTGCTCTCTATACGTGACGCGCTACACACTGCAAGTGTCTGCATGCCTTCAGAGAAAGAGGATTGCAAACCATTAGAAGAAAGAGGCTTGCAGCCCACTGGGGAACACTCCCTGATGTCTGCCTCCTTTCTGCTCCTCCTGGCAGGTGCTAAATATACTCTGAAAGGAGGTGGACTGGAGAGGAGACTGGAAACCTGAAACTATAAGCTAGACGTCTGGATGAGTCCTGTGTCTTTTTCTGGGGAGAGAGCCCTTAGTTTTTATCAGATTCTCAAATTATTTTTCTAGAGTAAGAAAAATTTATCAGGCACCCAAGGTCGATCAGTTGTTTTTATTAAAATGATATTTAACCATGTACAAATAAACAGTGAGTCATAAAGTCTCTGGTTATAGTATTCGTACAACTATAAAAGAAAAATTAAATTTACAAATTAAATACCAACTAAGCTATGGAACCAACACAATTCAAAGTGATGAGAGAAAATGAATGTGTAGGATAATGTCATTGGTGAAATCGAACTAATTTCCTGACAGAAAAATGGAGTTGACAGGTAGGAGGCAGGGTCTGTTGAGGTCAGCAGGTTTATTCCTCCAAGGGCTTCTTGAGGCCTCTGGTCACACTTCTGCAAAACCATTCCTACGGTTGGCTGCATTCTCAGCTGCACTCCAGTTGATACCAACGTTCTATGTATGAACTAAATCTCTCAGCCCTCTTTCCCTTGGCCACCATCATTCTACTTACCACGAATGCATCTTATCCTTTTTTTTTTTTTGAGTTAGGGTCTCACTCTGTCAGTCAGACAGGAGTGCAGTGGCAAGATTACAGTTCACCACAGCCTCAACTTCCTGGGCTGAGGTGATCCTTCTGCCTCAGCCTCCTGAGTAGCTGGGCCTGCAGACACGTGCCACCTTGCTTGGCTAATTTTGGGGGGCTTTTTTGTAGAGACAAGGTCTCACTATGTTGTCCAAACTGGTCTCGAACTCCTGCGCTCAAGCAATCCCCCGTCTCGACCTCCTAAAGTGCTAGGATTACAGGCCTGAGCCACTGCACCCAGCCGCATGCATCTTAAATTATAAACATGCATAAAGTCGGGCACTGGAATCTCCCGACTATCCTCAGTAAAAGGTGCTTGTACAGACATCCAGAACATGTGCATATTTTTAGAGTATCCTCAAAATAAATACACACAATTAAATTATCATAGAGGACTCACAGGCTTCCAAGAAGATGTTCTTGAATCTTAGTTTGATAAACATCTCTATGTGGTCCCTGGCTAAAGGAAGGTTAAAAACCAGGGCCCTACAGAAAGACAGCAAGATCTCCACAAAAATGCAGTGCCCAGGGGTAGAGGGGAATAGGGCAGAGCCATACAGGACTAGAAGCTAGATCACAGCACTTTCTAGGATTAGTTCCTGCTGTTGCTTCTGCTGGTAACCAACAGCCTACCCAGTCTTACCGCATCTCAGACCTCAGGATACCAGGCTACTTCCAGACACACCTAACCACAGGTTATCACATGAATGGTAAAGAGGTTAAAGTGTGTGCACTGATTCCAGTCAGAGGTTGTCGGGAGCACTGCTGAGGAGGGTTCTGAGGCGAAGACTAGACTAGAAAGGAAGGGGTGCTACAATCGATTATTGATGTCTGTTGTGAGCACTGCCATCTTAGAAAGGCTATTTTCTCCCTAGATTATAAAACTCAACAGGAAGACAAATTAGAAAACAAACGGTATGCCAGAATCATATCTAATCTAAAAGATTAGCCATTCCAGGGGACTAAATTCAAATGTCTAGCAGGGTTGGAGGTAAAGTAGGATGAACAGATGAGCTGAGTAGGGATTGTGGCAACCCAAGAACAGATATAGCATA
The DNA here is from genome assembly GCF_000164805.1 of Carlito syrichta. Classification (NCBI taxonomy): domain Eukaryota; kingdom Metazoa; phylum Chordata; class Mammalia; order Primates; family Tarsiidae; genus Carlito; species Carlito syrichta. Next base: position 579,748 of record NW_007248414.1, read on the forward strand.
CACAGGCAATAGCCACTTCTCAGCTCTAGTCATTACTGGCAAGCAGGAATGTGTGCCTTATGTTGCCAGACTTTTTTGTTTAGGAGAAGCTGGGAATCTGGATTTTTCATGTGAATCTTATTATTTTTATTTTTTGGAATCAGGGTCTCACTCTGACCCCAGGCTGGAGTGCAGGCCCACTGCTGCCTCAAACTCGTGGGCTAGAGAGTCTTAGTCTCCCGAGTAGCTGGGACTACAGGTGTGTACCACCACACCCGTCTAATTTATGTTTTGTAGAGACAAGGTCTCACTATGTTGCCCAAGCTGACCCCAAACTCCTGGGCTCAAGCAATCCTCCTTGGTATTCCAAAGCGCTAGGATTACAGGCATGAGCCACTGCACCTGGCCTCCGATTTTTAAATTTTGGCAACAAAATACATTTGTAAAATTTCCTGGCTTGGCTCGGTGGCTCAACCTGTGGTCCCAGCACTTTGGGAGGCCGAGGCGAAAGGATTGCCTGAGCCAGGTTCAAGATAAGCACAGGCAACTTGGCAAGACCTCATCTCTAAAAATTAGCTGGGCGTGGTAGCGTGCACCTATAGTTCCAGCTACTTGGAAGGTATAAGGATCGCCAGAGCCCAACAGGTCAACACTGGAGTGGCCGTGAGCATGCCACTGCACTCCAGCCTGGGCAACAGAGATTCCAACTCAAAAAAAAAAAAAAAATTCCTGTTTATTGATCTAAAGCCTGATTGGCCTATAGGTCCTCTGTCTGCAGCCCTTGGCCGGTCTAACCTCTTCATTTTATAGAGGAAAACCTGCCACTCAAAGAGGCAGGCCTGGAACCAGAGCCCTGGTTGCCTGAATCTAAGCCCAGGTGTTTCTTCCTCATACCCTCACTCTGGCCCCAAAGGGCTCAGTCCCTGAATTTGGCAAAGAGAGTAAAGAACACCACCAGTCTCCTAACCACACCAGTCCCTGGGCCAGAACTCGGTTCAAGCTTCAAGGCTGCATCTCACAGAATGTACCAGACCAGGTGCAGAGCTGACCCCGGTTTCAGTGGAACCACTCCAGAAAACTGAACTCAGGATGAGAGGCCAGAGGCCAGGACTGGCGTGGAGGACAAGAATGTGCCCTCAATCCCAGGTCCACCAGCAGGACCAGCAGAGAGACCTCCGTGGAGCCATACCTGTGTTCCACTCGTGCCCACAGGTGGCCCAGGGGAGCTCCGTGGTGAAGCAGTTGCTCAGGTAAAAGATGGCCCATGCAAGGATGATGATGTAATACACGTTTAGATGGGCCTCGATCACCTGCGTCGCATAGCCAATGCCTGGAAAGGAGAGGGAGCAACTTGAGTCTCTCCATCTTTTCAAAATAGCCCTCAGCTACTTTTGCAGCCTGACATTCCCCAGGCAAAATTTTGTTTTCTCATTCACTCAACACCTACCTTCAAATAAAGGGCAAACTTTCCTCCAACACGTGATGCCACCTTCACTTGTGAATTGCCCCAGAGCTGTTTCCAGGAAAAAAACAGGAATTCCACAGCAAATAAAAAACACCACGTAGGGAATCAGGAATGCCCCTGGAAAGATGCAAAGAGATGAGATGAAAACTGCCCCAGCCATTTCAAGTTTAGCACAAGACATCTGTAATAAGCGCCTACTACAGGCAAGATGTGATGTTCTCTGAGCTTGAGTCCAAGTGCCCACTACGAGGACCAGAGGCAGGAAGCATGGCTGGAGTTGTGCCCTCTGCCACCGAGTCCCTTAAGTAAGCCTACTTCACAGCTCTAAACCTCAGCTTCTGCAACTGTAAAGTGGGGTTCAGTCTTTAATATTCGCACTGCTTATCTCACAGAATTGGTGTACAACCGAGACAATAATTTAGCCATTCAATTTTTAAATTATTCAATTATTTTATTTATTTATTCTTTTATGAATGCATATCATCCATCCTCCAGCACAGGTCAAATTCCCTCCCTGAAGGTTAACAGCCTTCTTTTTCATTCTAAAGGAAACTCACCAAGCCAGGTGAGGGGTCCTTTCCTCTTATTTACTTTGGAAGTGACCTGTTATTTTTCACATAAAGAAAAGCCTTCACAGGGAATTATACAATGAGCAGCATCAAGCCTTAAAGAGTTAAGTGCCCCTACACAGAGGCCCAGGGATAGCGTCAAGTTGTAAGGATTTTACAGCAAGAATCTATCCAGCAAAAGCTGGCTTTGAGTCAGTCTGGGAAAAGACCACCCTAAGCTTCAGTGCTCCTATATCAAAACACAATAACCATGGCCTGGGTCTTTCTGTGAAACAAATTAAATAACTAAGGTGAGCATGATCTATTACACCCAGAAGGAGATTTCTCCAAATCCCTCATTCTCGCTCCCCCGTCTAATAACAAAGCATAAAAACACCTGCTAGTCTCCTCATCTGATCTCACAAATGAAGGCTTTCATTGAAAGTGCTCTTTGCTAAATGAAGTCTCTTTCACCACAAAGATTAATAGTAACAGTTTTGATCCATCCTGATAGCAGGGCTTTATCTACCAGGTTGTGAAAGGGTCTTAGCTTTTCTGGGCAAGTGACTCATTTAAAGTTGCATACTGGGAAAGAAATACTTTAAACTATTGCTGGAATCTAGAAGTGGAGCCATGTTGATTTTTTTTAAAAAGGTAAACGTTGAGAAGTAGACACCTCAACTATATTAGAAGGAAAAAAAGTGTGTAAAAGGAGATAAGATCTGTTTCACTAAAGCTAAATCTAAGCAATTAAGACAAGCTACAGCAGGTGCCCTAATATATTGTTATTTACCTGGGAGCCCTCTAGAACCTAACAGATGACACTTTCTGAAGACCTTTGGGCCTGTGTTTTCACAGCTAGCAATCCTTAAGATAATGAACTCAATCAAACCAGGAGATCCATGCATCCAGTGGAAACTCTTGGCAAGTTAGAGTAGGGGAAAAAAAAAAAAAACAATGACTCATTTAAAAAATTTTACACACTACAACCTTTAAAAAAAAAATCTGTGACAGAATTTGTAATTAATCCAATTTACCCTGTTACCCTGTTTTCTGTGGTTAGGAATGCTTTTGGTTTTGGCATAACAACTTCCTGTATGGAAAAAAGATGTGAAAGCGGTGTGTGCCTGGGACACCCCTCCAGGGCTTCCACAGTTCACCAAGTGGAGGCCAAATCTGCAGGCAGACAGGATTCACAGCTGAGCGCACAGGGCACGTTGGGGGGCTCAAAGTCCACTCCCTCTCTCCCCCTTGCCAAGCCACCAACACCGGCGGCCTCTTCATTACCAGTGCAGAGCAGGCTTGGAGCAGCCTGTGCCTTCAGGACAGGCTTTGAATGTCCCCAAAGAAAGGGCCGGGGCCAAGCAGTCCCCTTCTCGCTCTCCGGCAGCTGCTCGCACAGGAAGTCCTGCCCTGCGCAGCCTGACAGCGTGGCTCCTGCCAGCCAACTTCTCAGCCACCTTCTCTGGGGTTTGGGAATTTGCTGGAGGGGCAGGGGCAAGGAGGGGGCAGAATACACAGACACAGGCTTTTTCTTGAGCCACCAAAGACGGTTTTACAAGATCCCTTGCCCTGGGCCTGTTTGGTTGTCTGCTGCTACGACAGGAGGGCGTCCTGACGTTGAGATGTTGTTGCTAGAACTGACTCTACGGCCTTCCCTCCCGCCTTGCGCGTCTCTAACCACCTCAAACATCAATCAGCGTTGCTGCTATCTGCTGTGGGCAACTCTGAGACCAGTAAAAGAAACTGCTTGGAGCCAATTTCTTCCACCAGAAGGGCCCCAAATCTTCAGCCCTAGGCCATAGGTAGGAAAGCACACAGCAATGCCTCACCTAAAAGTTCTCCGGGTCGTGAGTCCAATCCCAGTTTAAAACAAGGCCCGTGATGTCAGAATCCCATCTTTATTTCTGATTCAGTGAGTGACTTCTCTGACCCTTAGTTTCCTCACCTGCAGAATGGGTATACTGCTGTCTACAAAGGAGACTGCGAGGATGAAAGGTGATGATATAGGTAATGCTCGGCATGGTATCTGACTCCAGGGCTGAAAAACGGACACCACTCAGTTATGGGTCCTTTTCCGTCGGGCCGTTTCCGGTTAGGCAAGCTGAGGCTCAAAGGGACGGGGTGTCGTCTCCTCCCCAAAACACCAGGGCGGGTACCAAAAGCAGGGGCTCGCGGCTCGGTCTGCACTCAGGCGAGAGACAAAACGCTCCCGGCGGACAAGACCCCGCGCGGGCAGGTGGCGCGCTCAGGTGCGAAGCGGCGCATGCGCACTGGCGCAGACGGGCCACGCCGGGGCTGAGCTCGCGGCCCCGGCTCGAGGCGCCGCGCGCGAGTCC
>NW_007248414.1:584632-600510 GCF_000164805.1 Carlito syrichta
CACCCGCCTGTCAGGACAAGGGTGCCTCCAGTTACCACAGCCCGAAGCTTTACCACTTTCCATAACCTCCTACCCTGGGCCTCACTTTTCCGGCTCTAATAGGAGTGGGCTCTAGGCCAGGCTTCTCCAACGTTAACTTGCACACCAGGCACCTGTGGGTCTTGTTTAAACCATAGACCCTGCTCTAGCAGGTGGGGGTAGTCCGGAGAGGCTGCGTGTCTAACAAGCTCCCAGGTGATGCTGATACTGCTGACCCCGGGACCACACTCTGAAGAGAAAAGAGTAGGTGGACTCTTGACTCCTTCCCAGTCCTCAGCCACCTTTAGGCCTTGTTCCTACTGGTGTCCACGGTTCGCAACACAGTGAGTCAGGACAGCGTGGCCCTTACATGCTTGTGTCTGGAGATAGGTACATCTCGTGGTCCACCTATCTTAGTTGTGTGACTCTGGCCCCTCATCGGACCTCTCTGTGCCTCCGTTTGCTGATCTGCAAAAGTAAATACCAACAGCGTCTTTCTCATAGGTTTTTGGGGGGAGTTTTTGGTGAAAGGCTAGTAAGAAAATGCTTATAAAATACTTAATACATTGGCAGTAGTCGATGAACATTAGCCATTGTTAGAATCGTCATATAATGTGTAGATACACACATTCGTGCATCTTCTTGTTTAATATTTCTCTCTCCACTTAATTATCAGAATGACATATGTTGTCGTGTTCATTAAAATAGCCCCAGAACCTAGCACAAGACTTGGCACACAGTATGTGCTCAGTAAATATTTATGGATAGAGAGGGAGGGAGGAAGAAGAGAAGGGGAAGAGGGAAACTGTCCGAGCCACGAGGGGCCACAGGGCTGAACAGATCCACTCTTCCGTTACACAGGCCGGGAGAAGCCCAGCCACGTGAGGCCTTGGCAACTCCGCTTTCCATCTGTCCCTTGGAGCTCCCTCTCAGGGACTGGCTGCCTGTCTCGTGGCCTTCAGACTCCTGCCTTCAGCTTCTTCCTTCACTCTGGCTCACAACTGCTCAAGTACCTCCCCACCTCCATCCCCCCAGAAAACCCTTCCTTCCACCATCTTCCCCTTTCCCATCCCCCTCACTATCATATTTCTTGAAAGAGTAAGTTGACAGGCGGCCAGCCCCGTCTTCACCTCCCACGCATTCCTCAGCCCACGGCAATCTGGCGCCCACCCCCACCACTCCTCTGAAAATGCTGTGAAGTCCCTGACGCCCTCTGAGTTTGGCAAAGCCTCCGTTCCTTTTCCATCCCCATCCTGCCTGGCCTCTAGGTAACTTTCTGCACTGTTGTTCACTCCTTTCCTCCTCAAAATTTCCACTGGTGTGGCTTTACTGAGATTGCCTCCCACAGCTACATTTTCTCCCCTCGTTTCTCAGGTTCCCCTTTCCCTCTCCCCACTTTTGGCCTTTCTCCTGCCTTAGGCCACCCAACAAAATGCTGACCCCCCCCCCCCAAATCTCGGTCCCCACATGCTGCCTAGGTAATGTTCAAAAGCAAAGCCCCTGCAGAGCATTCCAGGTAAGAGCTGAACTCAGGGAGGTGTGGCATCTCATCCAGGATCTCAGGAACTGGTACCTCTTTGCCTCAGGCTTCTCTCTGTGGAGCAGGCTTAATGTTGGTTCTGACCTCACGCAGTGAGTGTGAGGGTTAAAAACCTCTGTGGGAGCTCTGTGAACAGTAGCTATTATTATTATTTGATTATGATGATGAGGAGGAGGATATTGATGTCATTCCTTGCATAAAAGCCCTCATTGGCCCTTCTTTCTCACAGGATAAACCAAATTGCTGACCTGGTATTCAAAATTCCTTCACAATCTGATTGTCCCAACCTTTCCCTCTAAATTAATGCCATTTTTCTCTCATGCTAAAGGATCAGTATTTTCATCTTCTTTCAGATGATCCTCAGTGCTGCATGTAGAGTGGGCAAGAAGGGAAGGAATTCATCATCAACCTCTGCAGTCCGTGCACACAGTAGGCACAGAGACAGGAGTCAGTTTGTTAAATGAACAACCGCATCAAAAGTTAGTTATATCCTGAATCCTACTATTGCAGTTTTAGGCTGTCACTCCAGAACCTGTGTGGACCTCCTCTGAATCTAATTACATTCTCGCTTTGTACTGGGGCTCAGCATCATTAGCTCCTGGAATTGACTTCCTCTGAGCAGCTGTGCTTCTACAAGGCACGCTGGAGAAGTGACACTAAGCCAGTGTGAGAGGGCCAAGGCTGGCCATCATCCAGGACTCAGGCCTGGTTCTGCTGATGGAGAGTTCTGTGGCCCTGACCTCTCTGAGCCTTGGTGTCCTCCCTGCACGATCATCTCCATGTCACAGGACGGTCTTTGAGGTGAAATGAGACTACATGCAGGGAAGAACACTGCATCGATGCCAGTGCTGCAGACTCATCTGTCAAATTCAAATGGTTCTCTTTATGAAAGTTAGCTAGGTTAGTTTTCTTCTAGTTTAATTTAGCAAATAAATACTTAAAGTCTATCCCCGTGGTTATTCCACAGCTCGTGAAAAGCCTGAGTTTTTTTTACTCTGCCTGTATCCAGAAGTGCAGACACCCCCTCCGTCACTTCAGGGCCTTCTCTCTGGACCTTGTCCATTTCATTGTTTCTTTATTGAGGTGCAGTGGCTGAAGAGCACACACCCAGTGTCTGTGGGTGGATACACTCAGGTTGGGACACAGACGGGACACATGTCTCATCTCCAGAGCGAACCCTGATGCAGCACAGTAGAGTGGGTCAGAATATGGTTTCTGCAGTCATACTCCTGATTTCAAAGCCAGTTCCAAATGACCTTGGCAAATGACTTCATGTCTCTGGGTCTTGGTTTCCTTATCTGTAAAATGGGGGTAGTAGCAGTATCTATCTTTTCACTGTTATGAAGACTAAGTTTGTTAATATCTGTAAAGCGCTTGGATTTGTGCTTGATGTGGACATATTTGTTAAATAAATATATAAACAGCCTTCAGAGAACAGCAATGGCATGGCTCCCTTATTACCTTCTTGGGGCAGGCATTCAAAGTCTTTCATCTGCAAACAGCAGTTGCTGTCTTGAAGTCTCATTTAAATGTCAACCTCACTCATTCACTTACTCACCAGATACTTCTGGCTCTTCAGTTGTGTACCAGATGCAATACTGGTCACCAGGGAACAATACCAGATATAAGACTTGCCTCAATGGTACGCTGGAACCGGCTCATACAGCTCATGAAAGCCAATTATTGCATTTTCAGGGATTTGCGAGCCCCAGTGATTGGTGTCTTGAAATCTGCCACGGTGGTTGTATTTATACCATGGGAATCTGCAGGGGCTACAGATCAGCCCCACCCCTGCCAGCCAGTGTGCCAGACCCCGTGACAAGACAGTGGAGGAGACAGGTGTTCATCAAACCGTATCAGAAATGGATGGGAAGTTGGAAATCCTGGGAGATGCACAAAGGAGAGGTCTGTGGTGCTAGAGAAGCCTGTAACCGAGCAAGCTGACCTTGACAAGGACATCAGGGAGGGCTCCCCAAGCAAGTGGCAGCTGAGCAAAAGCCTGAAGTGAGAAGAGCAGTGAACTGGACCAGAAGGGTCTGGGGTCCTGGAGGGTGCTCACTGGGGTCCAGCTGGAGTGCACGGTGTGGACCAAGATGTGCCTGAAGGTGAAGCATTCTCAGCAGTGGGCGACAGGAGAGCACAGTTGCCCGTTCACATTGTGGAAAGACGACTGCTGCGGCAGTGCGAGAAATGGATTATAGCGTGGAGGTGGAGGGCAGTGAAGAGGCTACCGCAGAGATCCAAGCAAGAGATGAGGGCAGCTCAGACCAAGGAGAGGAGAGTCATATGAGGGGGTAAAAGCCACAGGACCTTGACCTTGGACTGGACATGAGGGGAAAGAAAGACATCCTAGGCTAGTAGAACTACAGCTTCCCATCCCGGGGGCGTCCTACTTTGTGCAGATACACCCGTAGTAGGAGCTAGACTGGTCAGAGCATAAGGCAGGGATACTGTGAGGGGACTTCCCAGTCATGAGACTAGATTTTTCTGCAAAAACCTTACCTCATTGTTACCACTAGGCTGCTTTTTAGTAGGTTTACTTTAATGGTCCAATTCTTCCCCCTTCCCTATATCCATCCATTTGCTACATAACTTGGCAGAGCCCTTCCAGCACCCAAGCTCAGCCATGGCCCTGGATCAAGGCAGAAGAAGTGATGTGCCAATTCCAAGCCTTGTCTTTTTTGACTTCTGCCATCACCACGAAAAGAAAGTTCCCTTGTCAGTCTGCTGGTCTCGGAGGAAACTAGATACACACAGAGCAGAATTGCCCCAGCTGAGGTGCTCCCAGACGAACTCAAACTAGAACAGAGGCCTCACTAGACCTGCAGGTGCGTAAGCAAACTCAGCCAGTCCAGCCAGCCTGATGACAGTCTCACTCAGGGTGAAGCTTCAGTGTGCAACCTTTACACACCAGATCTAGGAAGCTCTCCTGGCCAGGGAGTTATAAAAGCCTTTCTTCCTTGAATGCTCCCAGTGCTGGTTGAGAGCAAGATCTCTAGTGTTAGGGCCAGAATTGAGATGGAAGGATGGGTGGCCTCTCCTGGAAAGGCATCTCTCTCCTCACCCCTGGCAGTCTCCTAAATCTCTATGTCATATGCTTATCTTCTGCGATGATGTGGGGGACATTTCTTTTGAAAGAAGAAAATACTGTAAGGACTACCTGGTTTTTTTTTCACTGAGATATTTGGATAAATGAACATGAATAGATGATAACTCTATTTGTATACTGTAGTAGATTGAATTATCTGTCCCAACTCCTCGCTCCTATTGTGGCCTGTGGTGAGCAGAGTGTACTTCTCCAGCCCTTGACTTTGGACTTGGCCATGTGATTGACTTTGGTCAAGTAGAGGTTTGAAATGCACTTGCAGAGTTTGGCTTGCTCTCTAATCTGCTGACATGGCCATGGAAAGAACACACCCCATGTTGCTGATGCCCATCCAGACTGAGCCCCAGAAGGAGGTAAGGGACCAGAGATACTCCAGCCAAAAACTTCAGAACCACAGCCTGTAGCAGAACTGCCTCAGCCAACCCACGATGCAGGAGTGAGAGAAAAATGCTTATGGTCATACACACTGAGGTTTTGAGGTTGTTAGGCAGCAAATGCTGACTGATATACTCATCGCAGACTGTACTTGGGCTCTCATGTACCCTACCTCTGTTATACTGTACACCACTATGGGATAGGGATGGTAAGACCTTTATTCTATGGATAAAGAAAACCTGAAACTCAGGTTAAGTGACCAGTCCCAAGTCACACAGTGAAGCCAGAACTCAAACCCTGTTATCTGACGTGCACTCTACATCCTGGGAAGTCTGACTTTGGTCCTCTTCCAGCCAGCGTTTTCACCCATGTGAACTTTGTCTCTCCCTGCTTGATCTAGGTAGAAAAAAAATAGGACGAAGGAGGAGGTTGGTGTCCTCTTCCTCATCTAAGGGGAAAAGCCCAAGAATGTCAGCTCAAAACTTGACCCCTGTGTCCCAGATGCCACCACGGGAAGAAAAGTGCCCACTGGGCGCTGCTTCTATGGAGAAAGCTTTCCATGTTCCACAGCACTGATTTGACACTTGGACTCCAAGAGGAGTTAGGTGGCATCTGTGTGCATGAACGTTCCGGATTCCTTATGTTCTGTGTTTCCCTGTGTTTGTAACTAATCTCTTCCAAACCCTGGCTCAGATGTCTGAAGTCAGTGGCATGTCACAATCATTTACATTCACCTACAGGTAGGGCTTCCAGGACCACAGCATCTGGCCACACGGCCTGTGCATGTGTAACTCCAGGGGCACCATTCACACTGTCACCCTGCAGTTGCCCCTGGAATTGTGTGACAGGGTGACCCTGGGCCCCATATTACAGGTCAAAACTGACCCCAGGTTACTCAGCTGGTAAAATGTCATGTTCCTCCTCATCAAGTGAATTATGTATTTCTTGATGATTATAAGGCCTGTTGGCGCCAAATGTACAGTTCCTCGTAGCTATATATCAAGGTTGCCCAGACATCTCTTAGAGAGGATCCTAAACTAAGAACTGAAGAGTATTAAAGACATATACAGCCCCCAAATCAGAGCTCCTTGGCTCAGAGTCTCTCTGGAAACAGTAACACCCAAGCAATGTTTTCTACCCCTTTATCATGACCCATCATACACAAAAGATTTAATGGGGTGCTTTTAAAGAAGTTTTTCTGGTAACCCTAACACCCTCATTCTGGAGTGAGCCTCCAGTGCCAGGCAACGTGCTATGTGCCAGTGGCTCAGAAATGGTTTTGGCCTTTCGGTGCCATTTAAAAAAACAAAACACACAATAATTCAGTGTGGCAGACACACACATAGGTGGGTACAAGGTCCTATGGGGACATAGAGGAAAGGATCACTCCTCCTTCTGGGGGGTTGCATAAAACTTCAGGGGGAAGATGACATTTATGCTACGTTCTTGAGGTATGAGCAGGAGTTTGAGAGAGGAAGGAGAGAAAGCTGAGGGAAGGCACCGGAATGTGAAGTGTCAGCCCGCAGCACACGTGTTACTCAGGGCTTCAAATGTGACTGGTTCCAGTGGAGAAGTGTGAAACATAGTCTGGATTTCGATTACTTAGTATTTACCAAAAGTGAGTAAAATGTCTCATCAATATATCTGATGCTGATTGCCTGTTGGATATACTGGTTTAAGTAAAATATAGTATGAAAACTAATTTTACTTTTTTCCTTATACTTTTTTTCAGCATGGCTCCCAGATTACTTTAAACTGCTATTATGGACTGAATCCCATTCTCTTAAAGTTTTGAAGTGCTAACCCCTAGAACCTGGGAATGGGACTTTATTTGGAAATAGATATGTGTACTTAAAGAGGTACTTAAGGTCAAATCTAGCCAAGATAAAATGAGAGAAGGGCTTGGCTCTCATTCCTGGGAAAAACCTCAACCTGTGCGGCAACCCCAGTCTAAGCACCCAGAAGCCAAGCGAATAAGTTCTTGCCTGGGCTATTTTAGGTCTCAAGTCGGAGACATTGCCAAATCCCTGTCAGATGGCTTTCTGCCCGAGTCTGGTTATTCAGCCGTGACTTAGAGATCAGGCACCCCCAGTGGGCCATTTGCTTCACATCAAGCTGTGAGCTATGATGTGCTGTGCCCAAGTCTAGCTGCCCATCTGTTTTCCTCTTTGGAGAATGGCAAGGGTACAGGTGTCTGTCACCGCCCCAAGCAGATCTTTCTCAGCTGTCTTTTTTGCAGATTCCCTCATTCAGTCCACACAATAAACGGTGTGGTTTTTAGTCTGATTATCTCCAATTTACATTTGAGCAAACCAAGACTGGATAAGTTTGAATAGCCCACACACCTTATGGCAGGGGAGGGAGGGGAGGGACAAGAACATGGGTCTCCTGACTCTAAAGACATCTTTCCACTGCCTACCTTTGGAAAGAGTGGTATTTGGTGAACAGCTGGTCATCTTGGCCACAGACTTCTCCCCAGGAGTCTTAGTGATGCCTCTGACTACCTGTGTGACCTAGTCCTCAGTTTCCCCCTCTGCACTGTGAGCTTGTTCTTTCTCCCTGCCTGGAAACTAGCACTGAAACTTTCTATCTCAGTTTCCACCCAGGTCAAGCAGTAGTTGATGCTATGAGTGTAGGTCAGGTCCAAGTCAGAGAGACTACCAAGGGGCATTATCATAGAAAGTATGACTGAGGCTGGAATTCAGGGGTCAGGGGTCCAGGAAGCAGTTGAGCATATGAAGTAGGAGCACTGGTTTGGGAGTCCAATGCCTGGGTTCAAAACTTACATAAAAGTCTACATCTTTGGATGAGCAACTTACCTCTTGGGGGCCAGTTTCCTGTATAAAAGAAAATAACATCTCAGAGGGACATTAGAAAAACTGCTGATCTAATCCAGTGTTTTCCAAACTTTACTGTATCTACCTCTTCAGGGTTTTGTTTTTTTTCATACTCATGTGCCATCTGTAGGGGTTTGGATCACAATCCTGAAAAACAATCTTAAACGCCATAATCCCCAATGTTGAAATCCCTAAAGTCTAAATCCCTAAAGTCCAAAATCTCTATCATCTAAAATTCTGAAAATCACAATCGCAGGACAGTTGCATCATGTTTAGCAGAACTATTACCCTTTTATTGTCTTTATGCAGAAGAAAGTGGATTTCAAATGAATCCTTAAACTGTAATGACGGATTTGGAATTAGGGAAGGTCAAGGCTTCTAAAAGTTACGATAAAGTTTTTTTTGTTTGTTTTTTGTTTGTTTTCCATTCAGCCCAATGCTTGACAGAAAAATCAGATGATCACCAAGGAAAACCTCAGGTCAAAAATGCACCATTTGCCTGCATTGACATTCTTTCCAGTTAATGACATTCCAGGAGCTTTTCATGAATTAAAGCTGCATTTATCTGAAGAGGCTGGTGAAGTTAATGACTGATTCAAAAGTAAATATGTGCATGGTAGGATAAGAAGACACTTATGAAATGATGTTGCTGATGTTGCTGTGCCAACAATCACCAGTACTGTTTCTGCCAAGTTTGTGGTCTGTGCATGAGTACATGTGGCACGGATTCTGTGTACCCAAATCAACATGAAAGCGGGTCCCAGAAGACAGCAAACATAATAGGGAATGCTCATGCCAGTGTGTACTGAATGATAGAATAATTCTGAAAAAAAGTAACCCCCCATATAAAATGAATGTGAATGTATTCTCTGAGGAGAGCCCTGCCCTAAAAGAAAAAAGGCAGCTATTCATCGTGATATAAGACTTCAAAATATGGGTAATGATCGTGAAAGTGGACTAGCTTTATGGAATATCTTCATGGAATTGCCCATAACGTATCCTTGTATTACACACACACACACACACACACACACACACACACACACACACACACGGTCAGAGACTCACTCTGTTGGCCAGACTGGAGTGCAGTAGTATAATCATGACAAACACGACTCATGATAGCCTCAATCTCCTGGGCTCAGGCCATCCTTCCACCTCGCCATCTCAAGTAGCTGGGACTCTGGGCAGGCACCACCATGCCCAGCTAATTTTATGATTTTCTGTAGAGATGTGGTCTCACTCTGTTTCCCAGGCTGGGCTTGAACTCCTGGCCTCAAGCAGTCCTCCCTTCCCAGCCTCCCAAAATGCTGGGATTACAGGCATGAGCCACTGAACTGTCCTCTTATAGTTTTTTTGTTTTTCTTTTTTTAAAGCTTGTTTTTTCATTACTTTACATTGTCAGTATTCTTTTTTACATTTTGCTATGCTATGTATTTCATCTTCACATCATGTCCAGTGGAGGTATAACCTTATAAAGACTTAGAGAGTTCTGATTCATTTTGTACATTTTTGGGCAAATGTAAACCTATGAAAGTGCATGATCACATGATTGACTTTGTGTGTAAGCATTGTGCATGTACATACAAAACTGAAACTCAATAAAGAAAAAGATGTCTTTTCATATATCTGCATTAGAAAAAGATAAAATTTTTTGAGATCTTGACTATTTGGGCGATTGGCACGGTGGTGACTAATCAAGTTTTTTTTTATTGATCTTGTCAAAAGACTTAGGTTGTCCATCGCGGTATTTCAGTGACTGCAGTTATAAAGCTGGGTGCACGCAATTACCAACCATAGTGATGTGCATTTATGGATTTCGCTTTTTGACCTGTTCTTTATGATTATGGTTCATCTGTCCATAACTATGCCTGTGTGCTAGCAAAAATAGGCATGTTATTGCTGCCTATTTTAATGTAGAAAGTGGCCTATGAAGTGTTCCGTTGTGTTTTTATGTTTCTCAAATGAATCCCCTTTTTAAAAATGTAAACAAATATATTTTAAAGAATTTTTAAAATTATTTTTTCCCCAAATTATTTTTTCAGGTTATAATCTTTCCAGATTTCAACATTCAGAATTATAACAATAGAGATGATGCTTTCTGGATAATGCTGACTATAGTATTATCTAAACATTTTCTTGACATATTTGTATAGCAGTTTTATTGGTATATAACTCACACATACCATATATTTCACTCACTTAAGGTGTGTAATTCAGTGGTTTCAGTATCTTCCCAGAGTTGTGCAGTCATCACCACAGGCACCTTTCAAACACTCTGGTTTTTGTTACCCCAAAAAGAAACCCCATACTCTTTAGCAGTCACTCCTCACCCCCTCAGTCCCATGCAGTCCTACACAACCACTAATCTACCGTCTGTGTTTAGTATGTGTCTATTCCAGATACTTCATATGAGTGAAATGATAAAGCATGTGGCCTTTTGTTTCGAGTTTCTTTCATCTAGCAAAATATTTTCAGTATTCATCCACATTGTAGCATTTATCAGTACTGCGTTCCTTTCTATGGATGAATAATGTTCCACTGCATTTTGTTTATTCATTCGTTAATGGACATTTGGGTTTTTCATTTGGGGCTATTATGAATGTGCTATGACTATTACTATATGGATATTTTCAGGGACAGATGTTTTCTCTCATGGGTATATACTTAGGAGTGGAATTGCTGGATCACATGTAATTTTTTGCTTAACCCTGAGGAACTGCCAGCCAGTTTTTCAAAGTAGCTGAACCACTGTACGTTCCCACCAGCTATGGATGAGATTCCAGTTTCTCCATATCCTTGCCAACATTTGTTATTATTGGTTTTGTTTGTTTGTTGTATTATAACCATTCCAGTTGGTGTGAAGTGGTAAATCACTGTGGTTTTCGTTTGGTTTTCCCTTATGTTGATCCATTTTATTTATCTTCAAGGGAGACTTTCCATTGCTCTCCTAAGTGGAAAGACAGTATTATGTACCATAAATAGAAGATAATCTATAAAAATATATATACAACTATGAAAACTTATCTCTGTATCACATGCAAAATTGATGTTTACCACATTTGGGAAGCACCATTACAATCTCTGTAAGGGTCTTATCAACACATCTGGCACAGAGTTAGTGCTTAATAAATACTAAGCTATCATCTTATTGTCTGTGAGGCATAAGCGAAGGCATAAGAGAGTCTTTGGTTGTGTTTTCTTCAGAAAGAAGGTGGAGTGAGAGTCAGAAGACCCTTGGGAAAGAGGGTGTCCACTTTGTTGGAAAGAGCTATCCTAGAAAAATGAAGACATCCAGAATGTCACCAAAGAATGTGCAAAGCAAGGTTAACCATAATATTTGGGACCCATGTGCTGGCTGGCAGCTGTGAGCATATGGACATTCTCTTTTGCAGTGTACGTGGATCTTGACTCTTCCTCGCAGATGTGCAAGGCTTATTGAGGTATGTGCTCTCAGATCTTATTCAGGGCACTGATGAGTCTGCTTCAGCCATAGCCGCCTGCCCCGCAGCCCCCAGCCCTCACTGTGGCATCCCAGACACTGTGTGAGGAAGGCAGAACAGGGCAGCAACTCCTGACCTGGCAGCTAGGATTGGTTTTCAGAAGGGTACAGAAATGTGTCCAAGTTTCTAGTCTCCTAGCCAGGAGATCTGGAACTAGAATCCAGGTCTCCTGATCCTCCTACCATTTTTCTTTTTGGAAACCCTTCTTGCCTTCTCATTTCACCTCTCTGCATGGTGGGCCGCCCACAGATTCCTCAGTAGGCTGAGATTTGCTACTCAAAGTGTGGTTCACACCAGCAGCACTGGCGTCACCTGGGAGCTTGTTAGGAAAGCAGACTCTCTGGTCCCACCCAGACCTACTAAATCACAATCTGCATCATATGTAATGAATCACATGTAATTCGCAAGATGCCCAGGTGGTTCATACACACAGGAAGTTTTGGGAAACCTAACCAGCTGGGTTCATTCATCCAAAGCCCTGATTTCGGCACCTACAACGTGCCAGGCTTTGCTATGTGTTAAGCATACAGAAATGGATAAGTCCCCGTTTCTGCCATTAAGAAGGTCCTTATCTAGTCAGGGAGATAGATGAGAAACCTAGATCCCAGGCCTCCTATGACCTTTTCTTCTTTTCTGATTGGAAAAAAATAATTGCTTTATCAATTTTCCTAAAAAATGAATTGCTAAGAACCTCATAGTAGGCTGTTGTGGGTAGTGGTATGTGTCTGCTCATATCTTTCTCTGTTTTCCTTTTGTCTTTTTCCAGATCCTTTGGAGAACTCCTGCCCTGCTCATTTTTTAAACCTCTTTACTAAGGTATGATCAATGTACAAAAAGTGGCATAGCCGGGTGCTGTGGCTCACGTCTGTAATCCCAGCACTTTGGGAGGTCAAAGCAAGAGGATTGCCTGAGCCCAGGGATGTAAGACCAGCCTGGGCAACATGGCAAGACCTTGTCTCTACAATAAATTTTAAAATTAACTGGGCATGGTGGTGTGTGCCTATAGTCCCAGCTACTCGGGAGGCTGAGATGGAAGGATTTCCTGAGCCCACCAGGTTGAGGCTGCAGGACCCGTGAGTGTGCCACTGCGCTCCAGCCTGGGCAACAGAACAAGACTCCAACTCCAAAAAAAGTGTGAAGGGGGCACATATTGTATTTATAATACCTTGATGAATTTGGAGAGAAGTATACATCTTTGAAACCATCACCACAATCTATACTATAATCGTTTCCGTCACCCCCTAAAGTTTTTGCTGCCCTCTTTATTATTATGGTTATTGTTGATCTCACTATGATTATAAGAACACAGCATAAGATCTGCCCTCTTAGCAAACTTCAAGCATATAATACAGTCCTGTTAACTATAGGTGCTGTGCTGCACGGATCGCTAGAACTTATTGGCTTGGCATAATTGAAACTTTGTACCCTTTGACTAATACCACCCCGCTGCCCCTTCCCCATGGCTCCTGGCAGCGGTCATTCAATTCTCTGCTTCTATGAGGTTCACTGTTTTAAATTCCTCACATAAGTGGTATCATGTAGAATTTGTCCTTACCATCGGGCTTATTTCACTTAACATAATGTCTTCTCAGTTAGTCCACAGATGATAGGATTTCCTTAAAAAAAAAAAAAAAAAGGTTGAATGACTTTCTATTGTCTGTATATGTCACATTTTATTCATCTGCCGATAAACAGTAAGTTTGGGCTTCAGTCTTGGCCATCATGAGTAATGCTGCAATGAACACGGGAGTGCAGATTCCTCTTAGAGATCCTGACTTCATCTCCTCTGGGCATATACCCAGCCGTGGGATTGATTGCTGGATCATATGGCCGTTCTAGCTTTAATTTTTTTTAAGAACTTCCATACTGTTTTCTACAGAGTCTGCACCAATTCACATTTTTACCAACAGGAACCAAAAGAAGCCTTTGTTCTCTTTTCTCTACATTTTTGGCCACACTTATCTTTTGTTTTTTAATCGTTAGCTTTTAAGAAAATTTGAAAAATTTTTAATAGTTAATTTTTTAAATTTAAAAATAATTTTTAATTCTAAGAGGTGTGAGGTGGTATCTCCATGGTCTTGATTTGCATTTCCCTGATAATCAGTAATGGTGTTCACCTTTTCATATATCCATTGGCAATTTTTATGTCTTCTTTGGAGAAATGTCTATTTAGTTCCTTTGCCCATTTTAAAATTAGATTATTTGAGGGGTTTGTGGTTGTTGTTGTTAAGTTGTGGGAACTTCCTATATATATTGGACAGTAATCCTGTATCAAATACAAAGGGAACCTAAGTAAAAACCCAGAATGTATTTATTAAAATTGTGTATGTATTCTTATATGTTTAAACCTCAGTCACCTTCAAAGTACTCTCCATTTGATGTAATACATCTATTGAGATGCTTTTTCCACTGCTCAAAAGTGTTTTTAAACTGGTAAATTTTAACACCTTTTAGTGCTTCTGCTGTTTTTTGTTCCACTTCTTCCACATTGACAACACGTTTCTCTTTGAGGATGTTTTTCATCAGGGAATCAACAATGAAACAGTTGCCTGGGGTAAGATCAGGTGAATAGGGAGACCGGCGCATGGAAGGTTATGCCGTTTTTCATCAAAAACTGCTGAACACTCAGTACAGTACAATGTGGGCAGGTGTGCTTGTAAATTACCCATCATGAAATGGGCAAAAGCATTGAAATAACCTCAAAAAAATCACTGAAGCCAAATGCAGTCTCTCACGATGCCAGCTGGTACGCTGATGCCGAAGGGTTCCTAGAACACTTACCTAGTGGAGCCTGTACTACAAGGGGCCCACCTTCCAGAAGATAATTCTGGGTTTTGGGGGAACCCCTCATACAGTTCCCTGCATTAGGAAGACATAAGAAAAGGAACAGTCATTGCTTTTGTTGGAGGAAGACTTCCAAGAATAGGAGGAAGTTGTGTTCCATTGTTCAACAGACCTATGGGTGACAGTTTGCTTTCCACAAGTCACTCAGCCTCTCCTAAGCCTCGGTTCCTGTCTGTAAAATGTAGACAAGAGTAGTACCTACCTCAGGGGTTGCTGGAGAGATTACCCATGTTGAGTGCTTATAGCATGGCACCTGACACCCAGTGAGCACACAACTGGGCATGGCCCTATGTCTGTGCAAGAGTGACCCTGGCCAGCTCACGTGGGTCAGAAGATCTAACGGCCCATTATTTGTCTTTGATTAATAAAATGCAATAGCACACAACAATCATTTTGCAAGAGGTGGTGGGCGGCAATGGACGAAATGGGGGATTTAAAACTAGGCAGACTCTGAATAGCAGCCCTGGCACTCCCCAGCTGTGTAACCCCGAGCAGTTCAGCTCTCCTTGGGGAGCCTTGGACTCCTCATCTGCAGAATGTGGCATCATGGGGTTCCCTTCATGAGGTGACCTGTGTAAAGCAGCTGGTACACAGTAACCTGCCAAGAAATGTAAGCCCTTTCATCGGTGTGGTTGATTTACCAGGTGCAGGGTTTCAGAAGGTGGGGAGAAGAAATAACAAAAGGGGCCATCAGTGGGGAGAAAGTGGGGACACTATGGATACCATGGGTGGGTGGACTATGTTAGACCTGGATACATGCTGCCCAAACCCTCCTTCAAGAATGGTCTTGCCACTCAGCAGTGGGGTGCAATTGGCAAGCAGCCTCCACTGTTGCTCCTCCAGGGTCTTTTCAGCTGTAGAGAACCCTTCGCTGAGGTCATGCCTGTCCCGGGTGGGCATAGAGAGATCCAACCATGTCAGCTGGTGCAGGACACTCTGGCGGTCAGGACTGGACCAGAGTTCACCCTGCCCTTCAAGATCAGCCTCCCAAGAGGCCTTCTCCTTCTTCCCTCCACAGGAATTGATCCCTAGCAAACATCTTGCACCAAAACTCCCTCCCAGCATCTGCTTTTGGAGAACCCAACCTCCGACAACTGATGCCGGGACTGGCCTGAGTAGGCAGGTGGTAAGTTGGGCTCTGGGAGACAGACGGCTCACCACCTGGCTGGAGATAAGGTCCCCACCACAGTGCCTGGTTGAGCGGAGACCGCCCAAGAGTTAAAACTTTCACCAGTAAGAGGTGGCGGGGTGCACCTGTGGAAGAGAATGCACTAGCAGGCATGTGTGCAGGGTGTTTGACATGGATGCAGAAAGCAGTAGCCACAAGAGTGAATGAGATTGAATGACTGTTGGCAAACTCTAAGGGGTCCTTGAACTGTTTCCTTAAAGGGACAGACAGACTTTGCTGTTCATATGACCTCTGTGGCAGCAACTCAGCTCTGCTATTGAATGCAAAACAACCACAGACAATATGGAAAACAAACGAAACTCTTGAAGAACAGGTCATCAGCTGGGCTCGGTGGCTCAGCCTGTAATCCTGCGCCTTTGGGAGGCTGAGGTGAATGGATTGCCTGAGCCTGTGGGTTCGAGACCCGCCTGGGCAGCGAGACCTCATCTCTACAATAAATCAAAAATCAGTCAGGCATGGTAGCGTG
>NW_007248414.1:600617-689132 GCF_000164805.1 Carlito syrichta
GAGCCCAGGGGTTCGAGACCAGCCTGAGCAACTTGGTGAGACCTCGTCTCTACAATAAATTGAAAAATTAGCCAGGCGTGGTAGCGTGCATCTGTAGTTCCAGCTACTTGGAAGACTGAGGCAGAAGGATTGCCTGAGACCAAAAGGTTGAGGCTGCATTGGCCGGAAGTATGCCACTGCACTCCAGCCTTAGCAACAGAGTGAGACTTCGACTCAAAAAATAAAAAAGATACCGAAAAGAAAAACAGGTCATGGGCCAAATTTGACCCATGGGCCATGGTTTGCCGGCCCCTGTCCTATCCTAAAGAAAAAGAGTGGCCGGGCTTGGTGGCTCAGCCTGTAATCCCGCGCCTTTGGGAGACTGAGGTGAGTGGATTGCCTGAGCCCGCGGGTTCGAGACCCGCCTGGGCAGTGAGACCTCAGCTCTACAATAAATCAAAAAATCAACCGGGCGTAGTAGCACATGCCTGTAGTTCCAGCTACTTGGAAGGCTGAGGCGGAAGGATCGCCGGAGCCCAGCAGGTCGAGGCTGCGGTGGCCGGGAGCGGCCACTGCACTCCAGTCTGGGCGACAGAGTGAGACTCCAACTCAAAAAAAAAGAAAAAAGAAAAAGATTGAAGTTAAGGGTGAGTAACCACCGAGCAAAAGCCAAAGGTCCTGTTTAGTTTCATTTAAAGAAGTTCTAGGTTTTTTTGTTTGTTTGTTTTGTTTTTGTTTTTGTATTTTTTTCCCCCTGGCAAGGGAGTGTGAATTTTAAAGACAGTTAAATGACCAAGCAAAGTAGTTCCGTTATGTTAAGGTCATTGCCCTTCTTACATAATTTGTTGATTTCCCATATCTTTTGCATATTCCAAGCCACCAGTGCGACCTCACTGACCACAGAGTCGGTATGATCAGTGATGCCCAGAACCAGCTCTCAAACTGGCATGAGCTGGCTCCCCGCATATCCCTGCTCAGTCACAGCCCAGCCTCACTGCCTTTGTCATGTTGTTCCTGCTGCCTGAAAGCTCTTCCCTGCTGCTTTTCTCAAAGTAGACTCCTCCTCACCTTCCATCTCTCAGCCAAATACCCCTTACTCCAAGGAACCTTCCTGACTGACCACTCCAGCCAAATTCTCTCTCCAGAACCCTGTTGGTTTCCATCACAACACTTTCCACAATAAGTCAACCCTTTTTGTAAAACTTTGAGATGTGACATACATAAGTAGGAAAAGTGTAAAAATCACAATGGTCGCCGGGCTTGGTGGCTCAGCCTGTAATCCCAGCACTTTGGGAGGCCGAGGAGAGTGGAGTGCCTGAGCCTGCTGGTTCGAGACCAGCCCTGACAACTTGGCAAGACCTCGTCTCTACAATAAATTTATTAAAAATTAGCTGGGCTTGGTAGTACATGCCTGTAGTTCCGGCTACTTGGGAGGCTAAGGCAGAAGGATCGCTGGAGCCCAGCAGGTCGACACTGGGGTGGCCATGAGTGTGCCACTGCATTCCAGCCTGGACAATGGAGCGAGACTCTGACTAAAAAAAAAAAAAAAAAGATGATATAGCTGGGTAAATTTCCACAGGATGAATGTACCTTCATAACAGAACCCAGATCAAGTAACAGAACAGGACCAGCACCCAGAAACCCCTCATGCCCCTCTCAGTCCATACTGCTCCTAAGAGCAGCTACTACCTTGACTTCCAATATTAGAGATTACTCTTTCCGGCAGGAATTTTATATCAATGGAATCCTACCACATGTATTCTTTTGTGTCAGGCTCTTTTTCTCCACATTATCTGGATTGAGCCTCATCCATGGGCTATAGTTTATTTGTTTTCATGGTGCAAAGATATTGCAATTTATTTATTCTACAGTTGATGAACACAAGTTGTTCTCAGTTTTGTCTCTTGGTAATACTGCTACCACACACATATGTCTTTTGGTGAACAGATGCACACATTCCTATCGGGTATAGGAACACAAAGAAGTAGAAATGCTGGATCATGGAGTATATGTATGTTCAGTTTTTCAGATCCTGCTCAAGCGTTTTCAAACTGGTTATAGAACCAACACTTTTACCAGTGAAGTGTGAGAGTTCCGTTGGCTCCATTTTCTTGCCAGTACTTGGTATTGTCTGCTTTTTAAATTTTTGTCATTTTCTTGGGTTTGTGATAGTATTGTATTAGGTTTTTAATTTACATTTTTGCATTTCTCTGAGGGTAATAAGTGATGTTTGGTACTTTTCATATGTCTATCAACCATATCCTCTTTTGCAGAGTGCTTGTTCAGGTTGTTTGCCCATTTTTTCCATTGGGTTGTTTGCCTTTTAAATTTACTTTTTGTAGAAATTTGTATTAAATTCTAGGTATGAGTGTTGTCAGGTATATGTAACACCAATAGCTTCTCCCACTTTGTGGCTTTCCTTTCTAATATTTTAGTTGATGAAATGCAACTATTTTTTTCCATTAAGTTTTGTCCTTTTTTTCAGTTTAGGAATTCTTTGCATATTCAGGGGCATGTATATTTTCTCCTATGTTTTCTTCTAAAGTTTATATTGTTTTACCTTTCATATTTAGATCTATGTGCCATCTGGAATTTACTTTTGTGTACAGTATCAACTAGGAGGCACAATTCTTTTTTTAAATTGTAGATTTCTAATTGTTCTAGCAGCATTTATTGAAAAAAAATTATCCTGTCTTGACTGAATTGCAGTGGTGCTCTTGTGTAACCATATATGTATAGATCACCTTTGGATCCTCTGTTTTGTTCCATGGGTCTATTTGTTTATTCTTATGCCAATGTCACACTACCTTAACTATTTTTTAAAACTAGGTCTTGAAATCTGGTAACATAAGTTCACTAACTTTGTTTTGTTCTTTAAGATTGTCTCAACCCAGCACAGTGGCTCACATCTGTAATGCCAGCACTTTGGGAGACCGAGGCAAGAAGATTGCCTGAAACCAGGAGTTTGAGACCAGCCTGGGCAAAATAGCAAGACCTTGTCTACCCAAAAAAAAAAAAATTAGCCAGGTGTGGTAGCACATGCCTATAGTCTCAGCTACTTGGGAAGCTGAGGTGGAAGGATCACCTGAGCTCAGGAGGTTGAGGCTGCAGTAAGCGCCCGAGTTGCCTGGGAAACAGATTGAGACTGACTCAGCAGGAAAAAAAATGATTGTCCCAACTATCTTAGGTCTTTTATATTTCCATATACAACTTTAAAATAATTTATTCTTAGATTTGATGTTTTTGGTGCTCTTGTAAATGTTATTAGTTTCATTTTCCTCTTGCTTATTTCTTGACTCATAAAACATAGTTGAACACAATTAGTTTTTACAGCTTTACTGAGATATAATTAGGGTCCTAAACTGTACATGATTAAAGTGTACAATTGATGAGTTCTGGCATGCATATGCAGTGTGAAACCATCACGACACCCAAGATAATGAAGATGTGCATCACTCCCAAAGGTTTTTTTGTGCCTCTTTGAAATCCATTTGTCCTATCTCATATGTTGCTTCATTTGTCAATACTTGGTTTCTTTTTTTATTGTTGAGTATTCAGATATAACACAGTGTTCACTTGTCCTTTCATCTATTGATAGATAATTAAGCTCTTTCCACTTTGGGGCTATTAAAAACAAAACAACTTTGAGCATTCATGCATAAGTCTTTCTGTGGACATTTACTTTCATTTCTCTTGTCTTGAGTAAGTACTTACTTACCAAGGACTGAGATGACTAGGTCACATGACTAGGTCACTAGATCACATGTGACTAGCTCACAATCTGTTTTCCAAAGTAACTATATTGTTTTTCATTCCCACCAGCAGAGTATGAAATTCCCAGTTGTTCCACTTCCCCACTAACATCTGGAATGATCAGTCTTAATTTCAGACATTCTAGTGGTTACATGGTGATACCTAGCTCATTGTGGTGTGAAATTTCATTCCTCTAATAATTAATGATGTTGATTGAGCATCTTTTTTTTTTTTTTTCAGTTGGAGTCTCATTCTGTCACCTAAACTGGAATGCAGTGGCCGCTCCCGGCCACCGCAGCCTCGACCTGCTGGGCTCCAGCGATCCTTCCGCCTCAGCTTTCCAAGTAGCTGGAACTACAGGCACACGCTACCATACCTGGCTAATTTTTTGATTTATTGTAAAGATGAGGTCTCACCAAGTTGCCCAGGCGGGTCTCGAACCCACGGGCTCAGGCAATCCACTCACCTCAGCCTCCCAAAGCATGGGATTACAGACTAAGCCACCAAGCCCAGCTGATTGAGCATCTTTTGATGCACTTAACTGCCACCAGTATATCTTCTTTGGAGAAGTTATTAGTTCAAACCTTTTGCTCATTTTTAATTGAGTTGTAGATAAAAGTCCTTTGTTGGATGTATATTTTACAAATATTTTTTTCCCAGTCTGTTGCATATCTTTTCATTTTTCTAACAGTACTTGTTGAAAAACAACAGTTTTAAATTTTGAAAGATTCCACTTAATTTTTTTTTCTCTATATTTTGTGCCTTCTGTGTCCTTTGCCGAACATGAGGTCACTAAGGTTTTCTCTCATGGTTTCTTCTAGGGTTTTACAGTTTTCGCTCCTATACTTAGGTCTGTAATCCATTTTGAGTTAATGTTTGTATATATAGTGATATGGTAAGGACCTGAGTTTATTTTTTGCTTTTAAATAGTCAGTTGTTCAAGAACAAGTTGTTCAAATGATATTCTTTCCCTTATTGAACTTCTTTGGCACCTTTTGTTGAAAATCAATTGGCCATAAATCTGTGGGTCTATTTCTGAATTTTCTACTCTGTTTAATTGATGTTGTACATTTTTGTTAATACCACACTGCCTTGATTACAGTGTGCTTTCTAATAAATTTTGAAATCACATGATTAAGTCATCCAACTTTTTTTCTTCTCCAAACTTATTTTGGGTATTCTAGGTCTTTTACATTTCTGGATGAATTTTAGAATCATTTTGTCAATTTCTACACAAAATTTTTCTTGTATTTTAATTGGGATTTGTAAAATCTGTAAATCAATTTGAGCAAAATTGTCATCTTAGCAATATTTGGTTTTCCAATTCATGAACCTGGTATATTTCGCCATCGACTTACACTTTCTTTAATTTCTGTCACAGTGTTTTGTAGTTTTTAATGTACAAGGCTTGTACTTTTTTAAAGTCTATCATAAAGTATTTCATATTTTTTGATGCTATTGTTAATGGTGTTTTTAAAACATTTTAAATCTCTGTTTCTTGCCAGTATATAAAAATTCAATTAATTGCTGTATGTTAACTTTGTGTCCTGTAATGTTTCCAAACTCACTTATTAGTCCCAGTATTTTTTTGTACATTTCTAAAGATTTTCTACACAGACTCTAATGTTGCCTGTAAATAGGACAATTATACTTCATCCTTTTCAAACTGTATGCCTCTTTTTTCTTTTTCTTGCTTTATTGCATTGCTAGAACCTCCGGTATAATTTTGAATAAAAGGGGTGGGAGTGAACATCCTTGCCTATCTTGATCTTTTTTTTTTTGAGTTGGAGTCTCACTCAGTCGCCCAGACTGGAGTGCAGTGGCCGCTTCCGGCCACCGCAGTCTCAACCTGCTGGGCTCCAGTGATCCTTCTGCCTCAGCCTTCCAAGTAACTGGAACTACAGGCGTGTGCTACCACGCCTGGCTAATTTTTTGATTTATTGTAGAAATGAGGTCTCACCTGCCCAGGTGGGTCTCGAACCCGCGGGCTCAGGCAATCCACTCACCTCAGCCTCCCAACGGCGCGGGATTACAGGCTGAGCCACTGAGCCTGGCTGCCTATCTTGATCTTAAAGGAAAAATATTTGATGTTAGCTGTAGGTTTTTATAGATCAACTTTATCAAGTTGAGGAAATTCCCTCTGTTCCTAGTTTGCTTTGAGTGTTTTCATAAATGGTTGTTGGATTTTGTGAAATGTTTTTATTTTTTGCATCAATTGAGATGATTATACACTTTCGCTCTTTTTTTTGTTGGTAAGTATGGTGAATTAATTATTCTATAGATGTAAAACTAATTTTGCATTCCTGGGATAAACTCTACTTGATCATAATATTTTTATATATTGTAGTTATGATTTATATATTGTTGTTATGATATGCTAAAAATTTGTAATTTTACTTCTATATTCATAAAATATATTGGTCTATAGTTTTTTTCTTCTTGTAATATCATAATCTGATTTTGATATCAAGTTAGTGGTGACCTCATACAATTTGTTGGGAAGTTATTCCTCCTCTTCAGTTTTTAGGACGAGTTTGTGTAGAATCAGTATTATCTTTCTTAAATGTTCCATGGAGTTTATGAATGAAGACATCTGAGCCTGGAGTTTTCTGTGTGGGAAGGATTTTAACTCTGAATTTAAGTTCTTTAGTAAATATAGGGCTATTTAGGATATAAATTTATTATTCAGTAACCTTTGGTAATTCCCAAGAAAGGAATTTTTCCATTTCATCTAAGTTGTTGAATTTATTGGCATACAATTATATATTGTATTCCTTTCATAATTTTATTGTCTGTAGGATCTGTAGTGATGTCTCCTCTCTTATTCTTGTATTGGTAATTTATATCTTTTTTATTTTTCTGATTAGTCTTTCTCAAGGTTTATCAGTATTATTGGTCTTCTAAAAACAGCTGTTGATTTTCTTGTTTTTCTTTTTTCTATTTCATTGATTTTTTTTAACTTCATCTTATTTTCTGTTTATTTTGGATTTAATTTTCTGGTTCTTATTCTATTTTTTAAAATTAGGAGCCTATGTCATAGAACTTTTATTTTTTTTAAATATAGGCCTTTAATTTATATAAAAACTATCTGTAATATAGTAATTAATTAGTATAAATTTATACTATACTAGTTTTATGCTAGACTAATTTTATACTACTAATACAATTAGTATATTATAAATTTGTTAGTATAAATTTTCATTTAAGTACTGCATCCCATAAATATTGATTTGTTGTGTTTTTATTTTCATTCAGTTAAAAATATTTTCTAATTTTCTTTGTAATTTTGTATTTCATCCATAGGTTAATTAAAAGTGTGTTGTTTAGTTTCTTAATATTTGGGGATTTTCCAGGTAGCTTTCCAATATTGATTTTTAAATTTAATTTCATTGTGAGTTAAGAACATAATTTATATAATTTAAATTCTTTTACATTTATGGATTAAAAAAATTAATCCTGTATCTAGTGACTTTGACAACTTCACTTATTTATTCTAATTGTTTGCATGGGTCCTGAGATTGGAAGCATGATTATGAACACCCTTATCTTGTTCCCAACCATAGTAAGAGTGCAATATTTTATTGTTAACTATGATTATAGCTGTGAATATCTTATACATGCTGATTATCCTAATGCTGAAAGATTTTTTAAATTATAAATAGGTTTTAATTTTATCAAAGGCTTTTTTTCTAAATCTCTTGAGATATTGTATTCTTTTTTCTGTTACTATGGTAAAATATATTGATTAAGATTTGAATACTAAATGACTCTTGCATTTTAAAATTGAACCTCACTCAGTTATGAGATGTTATCCTTTTTATATATCAGTATATGCAATTTGCTGCTATTTTGTTTTGGACTTTGCATCTGTACACATGATCAGTATTGGCCTATAATGTTTTCTGCTTGTAATATCCTTGTCAGTTTTTGGTGTCAGGGTTATACTGGTCTCAAAATTAAAAACTGCAAATGTTCCTCTTTATTTTTCTAGAAAATGAAGAGGGAATAAATGCCAATGTAAAATCAGCATTTTTTTAAGGTGCAGGAAGAGTTATTTGTCTTTTTTTGAGCATATAAGACTACTCAGATTTACTATTTCTTTCTGTTTTTCCTTACAGAGTGGTGCATGTTTAAAGATTGTTGTTGGTTTCTACTACGGTAGAGATATACTTTAGAATACCTGAGGCAGTCTTTTGCTAAACCTATCTTCTGTGCTGAGATAAAGTGGAAAATATAGGTTGCTAGTAGTCTTCCAACTTCCAAGGAAAATTATTGTACATATTTACACGACTATGTCCAGAGTAACAGGAGTTGAGCTCTTTTTGGCGATAAAGACACCTCTCTGGAAATCACTTCCTTCAGACATCCAAAAGGACTGGACCAAGAACTTCCTGGAAGCTGTTTAAATGGAGCATGAGCATTCTCCAGGATCTAGGGTGGGGCTAGCAAGGTCAGGTTCAGAAACAAGTGAGGGCCTTGCAAGCCATGAGCCCCTGAGCTAAAATCTCCGTTAGAGGAGATTTTAGCTCAGGCCAATGGTCTGACCCTCCTATGCAGGGAGTAGGAGCTATTCTGGGTCCCCAGGGTCACTGGGTGAGCCACCTCTGGCTGGAGCAAGCAGATGTCAGGGCATTAATTTTATCCACTTGCTGGTCCTGGATCACGACTGAGGAATCCGGGCCTGTTGGTGCTTCTGGCCTCCTCGACACAGCCCTCTCCTTCGTCCTTTCCCTTTCTCCAGCTTTTGCTTTCTCTCTGCACATATTCCTCCCTTCTCCTCAGTTCCACATTCTCTTTCCTCCTCTCTCCTCGCCATCTTCTCCTCCCTCACGTTCACCCTTCTTTCTCCTCCAGCTTTTGGAAACACTTCTACCACTCCTGCCTCCCTGCTGCCTTTCTTGTCAGAGAGTAGAACCCCAGAGGTGGTTGCCAGGATACTAGACTGGGACAGAAGGGAAAACCAGGAGTTCTTTGAGCGGGAGTAAGAAGAAAACAAAGATTCCGATCAATAGCTGTCAAGCCACAGATCTTTTGGGCACAACCAGCCCTTCCTATCTGGGAATTTTATGGTTCAGTCTAATAAATTGGCTGCTACCCCTCATGGCCAGTCAGGACGAGAGGCAGAAACTGGGAGAAATGGGTGTGTCATCTGACACTATGTAGTCAGGGAGCAAGTCATTGTATTCACCAAAAAAACCCCTTGTTCCCCAGCAGTACCGCTTACTCAAATGTTATACTCCATAGCTGGTCACTCGCCCCTGTGGCTAAATTAACAAAGGTATGACTCAAGATCTGCAATAAATCAAAAAAATCAGCCGGGCGTGGTAGCACATGCCTGTAATTCCGCCTACTCGGAAGGCTGAGGCGGAAGGATCACCGGAGCCCAGCGGGTCGAGGCTGCGGTGGCCGGGAGCGGCCACTGAACTCCAGTCTGGGCGACAGAGTGAGACTCCAACTCAAAAAAAAAAAAAAAAAAAAAAAGATCTCCTAATTCTTTCACCCACCTCTGAATTAACAAGGCCTATGGGTAGTTTCCTCATGACCCAGGATCTAATCATGCTGATAGTTCCTTAAGTGGGATGGGAAGTTACCACCATCAAAGAAGCTAGATAAGCAACGTAGAATCAAGCATGTGAGATATAAGAAACCCCCATTACCAGAGCCTTGGGGTCTGTAACAGGAAGGAAGGACCAACATGACACGTCTGTGTCCCAAGGAAAGAGCCACGTCCGCAGCATTAAGCTATTGATCGGAATCTTTGTTTTCTTCTTACTCCCGCTCAAAGAACTCCTGGTTTTCCCTTCTGTCCCAGTCTCTCTCATGCTATGCACCAAGAAATCAGGAAAGAGGAAAGAATGGGAATTCGAATTTAAACCTAAAATTGAAGAGAGAGAGAGAGAGAAAGAAAAGAAAAAAGGCAAATATCCTTCCAGAACCAGAGGCTTCACTTCAAATGGAAGTTCCAAGCTTGTGATAAGGATGTCACAATTTAAACCTTCAGAGTGTCTGATACTCATGCCTCTGCATCTGTGGTGCCCTGGGACAAACAAGAAACTAGGGATCTTTGTAAAATAAAATTCATTGGTAGTAAATTTCTCTGCAGGTTTTTGCCAAAAGGCATACGATGACCCAGGCCTGCAATTACGGAGAAGACCACTAGGGGAGGCAGTGATTCGTGAAAATTTGGGGCAATTGACGCAGCGTGGGCAACTGAGATCAAATTGTGTGTGTGTGTGTGTGTGTGTGTGTGTGTGTGTCTCTTAGGAAGGTCCAACTTTTTAGCAAAACAATAACAAATATTATTCAACTACTCTAAAAATGTAAGGTCTTGACATAAGACAGAAAAAATAGAGAAAATTACAAATCCAGTTTGCATATCCTTTTGTATTAAACTCCAGCTGGTTTCTAATGTCACATACGGAAGAAACAGTGGCTGTCTGGGCCCCCTGGGCCCTACGCTCAACTTCTTGTTTCTCTGTGTGAGGATTTCAAATTGGTTGCTTTAAAAGCCTTTAACTGTTCATTTGCTCTTATCAGATAGAACAAGGTAATTGCCCTTTTCAAACTATTTCAGTTTGAAAGCTTTCTATGCTAACGACCCCTCCTGTTCACTTTCCCTCTATTCAAACACAAGAACTTTTTCTTCTGCCTAAGGGCAAGCAAAGTCAATTCTTATATGCTCCAAGAAAGTTTTCTTAAAACCTGGAATTGCATACTTGATTTCCTCACACCAATTTTGCATGACTCTTTTCCTTCTTTTTTTTTTTTTTTTTGGTAGAGACCAAGTCTATGACATGCTGCACAGGCTGGTCTCGAATTCCTGTGTTCAAACAATCCTCCCAACTAAGCCTCCCAAAGTGCTGGGATTATAGATGTGAGCCACTGTGCCTGGCCAGCTCTTTTAATTTTTAATCAGGAGTGCCATCCCAGGCAACTAAACTCTTACCTTCCTCATTACTATACTTTTAAATGTCAGTGTTATTCACTGCATAGAGCGCAAAAAACAAACTACTTGTTAAAACTCTATCAGTAGGGCCCTCCCCCTCAGGACTGAAAGTCTGCATTTTTCTTCCTCTGGATATTTAAAATCTCGTTTTAAAAACATTTGAATAAATGAGTTTTTAATAAATGTTTTGACAATGGATCTTCTTCCATGATGACAGACTCTTGGGAACAGAATTGCCGAGAAGCCAACGGGCAGTGCAAAACGGCTTAGGACAGTGAATGCTCTAATCACAACCTATTTGGCTTCCTTTGTAATACTGAAATTCCTTAAGTATCCTTGGACACTTGCCAGCCCCCAAATATTAGTCCTGCCACTCAATGCTCCAACAAATTCCAAAGTCGACACAAACACATCCTTTCCTATTTACATAGAAATTAGATTTTTAAAACATCAAAGTGAAAAAACGTTTCATAGCCTGTGTCTCCAGAATGCCTCTCCGCAGTAAGTGACTGTAAACTCTGCTTCCAAACAGTGGCTTTAATTCCATTCTTTTATGATACTTGAGACCCCAAGCTGGCACACCCCACTGTTAACGGGCAGCTTTTCCCTTGTGCCAGCCTCATTGTTTCTGACTTTGCTTAGGTTTGAATCGAAGCAGCTTCCAGTCATTCACCTTGGTGGCCTTATTATACATTAGAAAATGAAATCAACATTCCATCTCAAATGCATAAGATACTGCCTTGGTTTTTTAAAATCAGAAGTTAAAAAAAAAAACCCAACATTCTTTGCATCTTTGACAAAGGACAGAAAAACTCATAGCCTCCAGTGTAGGCATTAGGAATGATCATATCTCATAATTATATCCGGTCATTTAAAAATTAACTTACTAGTTAACATTTTCTTAAGCACCTAGTATGTACCAGGTGCGGGGATAGAGAAGTAAATGTGATGACTCATGGTGGCTGAGAGAGAGAGACCTGTGAAGAGGCTTGACCAGAAGCAATGCCTGACATCCTGAAGGCCAGGGATGAGTCAGGGCTCTGGGAACAGAGTGGCTCACTTTCCAGGGAGCAAGGAAAGGCTTTCCAGAAGAGGCACCACTTGAGCTGTGCCTTGGATGAGGAGCAGTGCCCACCTAGCAGGAAGCTGAGAAGAGGGCATGTGGGAAGGGGGTTTGGGTTAGATTCATGAGGGACTTTAAATGCAGGGCCTAAAAATTCTGTCCCACCCTCCTCGCATGCACTTGGATGGAAACATGTACCAATTCATCGGTCCTGTTGATCCCTGGGGTCAGGCAGTCAGTGCTGGGGTCTTCTACTGTCCTCTGTGCCCAGGAGGCTGACCCATGCAGGCCACCTGCACTAGCAGGCCCCTTGCCCTCTGGCTGCTGGTTAGGGGTGGCAAATTAGAGGTACTGACAAGGGACCAGAGAGTGAAGGGAGAGAGAGTTGGGGGTATTTCTCACCCCCATCCCCTCCCTGGGCCAGCACGCCTGAATCCCCTGGCGACAACTGCTGGCAGGTCAACCACTCCAAACAACTCTCTCTGGGCCAAGAAAGCCACCCCCTCCTCTGACCCTTGCACGAGGCTGACCATGGCTCCCCGCTGTCACTCGTCCTGGATGTGGCACCACCTTTGCTGCTGTCCTTAATTCTGCCCACATCTCTGTGAATAGTCTCCTTATTAAACTTTCCTCAGGGTCCCAGCATGGTGTGTGTCTTCCGTCTCCTCCCGGGACCATGACTCATAAAAATGGTAAATGATGTCTCGGGTCTCATGGGGTGCAGCCTCTAGTCATCTTGAACCTGCGGAAGCAGGAGAGTGACCAGATCAGACAATGAGGCTCTGGAAGAGTCACCCCAATGCCAGCGAGGTGAAAGATTGTGATGCAATGAAGGGAAAGGGCTGTTGCTATTATCCTAGTGACCCGGGCAGGTGGCTTCCCTCAGGGAGGGATGGGGGAGGGCGAGGAGATGAAAGAGGTACTTGGCAAACCATGGAGGTCTGGCCAGACGCAGCGAGTGTGAAGCCAGTCTCGGGTGCTCAGATCCTGGCTTGGGTAACCGGATGGGTGCTCCATTCCTGAGCTGGGGAGAGAATTGGTGAGGACAGGAAATGACTTGATGTTGAACACACTAAGTGTATCATGTTCGTGGGTCATGCAGGTGGCTGTGACAGACAGCACTTGAGTGTGTAGGTTTGAGTTTGTGGGAGAGGCCAGAGTGGGAAATATGTCTGGGCGTCACTAGGTCTAGATGGGCGTGAAGCTGAGATTGTGTGCAAGGTAACCAAGGAAGGATGTGTTGAGTGGGCACTGGTGCACCCGAGAGGGGAGCCTGTGGAGCCGTGGTGCGCACAGGGCACCCCACAGTGGCTCAAGGGCCCACAGCTCCCTTCACTCTGGGTACAATGCCACAGGGTGGCAGTGGGGGACTTCCACCACCCACGTGTCTAGGGAATGCCACTGAGTTCGTTTTGATAATTATGATTTGCCGGGAGTCCCAGTCTCTTAATTCTCCCAGGTAAGGAAGAGGGGGGAAATGTAATATGAGTCTGAATGAAACCCAGTATTATTAAAATAGACTTAAAAAATAATATGCCTGGTGTGTTTTGTGGTGTGGCCAAGACCACCCAGCAGCCAAGTGATGGCACAGGGGCTGGAACCGAGGCCTGCTCCCAAAGCCCTAATCCCCATGCTGAAGAAGCAGAGAACAGAGAAGGGGCTAGCAGGAGCCTGTCCAGTGGAAGACGGGCAAGGGCACCCAGAGAGGGTAACTCTTGAGCACAAAGAGGAGGCATGGATGGCGTGGATGGTGTGGATGCCATGGATGGCATGTGTGGATGATGTGGATGGTGTGGATGACATCTATGGTGTGAATAGTGTGGATGGCATGGATAGGGTGGATGATGTGTATGGCACAGATGGTGTGACTGGCACAGATGGCATGGATGAGGTGGATGATGTGGATGGCACAGATGGTGTGGATGACATGGATGGTATGGATGGTGTGGATGGTATGGATAACATGAATGATATGGTTGGCACAGATGGTGAGGATGGCATGGATGACATGAATGGCGTGGATGGTGTGGATGGCATGGATGGCACAGATGGCATGCATGGTGTGGATGGCATGGATGGGGTGGGTGGTAGGGATGATATGGATGGCATGTATGATGTGGATGACACAGATAGTGTGACTGGCATAGATAGCACAGATGGCATGGATAGTATGGATGGCATGGATGGTGTGGATGTCACAGATGGCGTGGATGGCATGGATAGTATGGATGGCATGGATGGTGTGGCTGTCATGGATGGTATGGATGGCAAGGATGGTGTGGATGACATGGATGGTATGGGTGGCACAGATGGTGAAGATGGCATGGATAGTGTGGATGGCATGGATGGTATGATGGCACAGATGCCATGAATGGTGTGGATGGCATAGATGGCATGGATGGTGTAGATGATGTGGATGGCATAGATGGTGTTGCTGGCACAGATAGCATGAATAGTATGGATGGCATGGATGTCATGAATGGTGTGGATGGCACAGATGGTGAGGATGGCATGGGTGGTGTGGATGACATGTATGGTGTGAATGGTATGGATGGGGTGGATGGTGTGCATGGGACAGATGGCATGGATGGTGTGAATGGCATGGATGGTAGGATGGCATGGATTCCATAAATGATGTGGAAGGTATAGATGGCATGAATGGCACAGGTGGCATGAATGGTGTGGATGGCATAATTATTCATACCATCCACACCATCTGTGCCATCCATGGCATTCGCACCATTTGTGCCATCTACACCATAGATGCCATTCACACCATTCATGTCATCCACACCATCCGTGCACCCCTGACCTCCACACTACCCATGCCATCCATACCATCCGCGCCATTCATTCCATCGATTCCATCCATGTCACCCACACCACCCATGCCATCCACACCATCTGCGCCATCCATATCATCTGCATCATCCTGCTCCCTGAACCTCCTTTTCACCCCAACATGTCAGAAACTGACTGGAGGATGTAAACATTCCCTATACCTTCGTGCCCTGACATTTACAGACACATAAATTGTTCATTTGAGAAAAGCAATCAGTACACATATACTGATGGATAAGGAAGAGGAGTGGACAATGAACAGGGAACAATGTGCAGCCCAGTTACCCTGTGATTTAGCTTCATTCGATCCTCAAAACGACATTTTCCAATGCACCTTGCTCACCCCTGGGGTGCAGAGAGGTTTGGTGCCTTGCCCCAAGGCATGGCCGTCAGTAGCTGAACTGGTACTCAAACCCAGGCCAGCCAGCTCTTGCATCGTTGGGACTTCCCCCGTCCTCTATGCTGAGACAGAAGACAAGGACCCTGCACCCCCTCCCCAACCCTACGGTCTCGCTTATAAGATGAAATGTACACAAGGCAAGGTGATGGCCCTACCTACCATGTGAATGGTGCTACCAGGGACAGGTTTGCTCTCGAAAACACGCTTGTGAGTTGCCTGGTGGAACTGGATTGTGTGGAGAGACCTGCAGTGGGGACTTTGGCCATGGAGGACTTGCTTTCCCTCATCACCCTGGGACGGTGTCTTCTCCGTTCGTAACGTGCAGCCTGGTTTTGCCTTAGCAGCCAATTACCTGCTGCTGTTGCCCTGCATCCTCAGTCAAACGTTCTGTCCCTTGACCTTGGCCTCTCACCTCCCCGTCTGTCTGGCTGCAACCTACAGACTCCCTTCCACTCCCCTTCCAGCTCCTTAGTCTCCCCGGACGGCCCAGCTTGTGTGCCAGCTCCTGAGTCTGATTCCAGGAGGTAGGAAGAGGCCAGAGTCACTGTGGCAGGTAATGAGCAAGTGCAAGTGGGGGAGGAGCCTCTGGGACCAGAAAGCTAGAGGCGTTAAGAAGAGCCTTGCCCTGAGACATGGTGAGAAGCCCTGCCTCGTACGACAGCCTCAATAATGGCGTTAGCATTTTCAGCTGCACAGCTCCTTTGTCCTTTTCTGAAATCCATGCACATGCTGTGAGACTCCTGACCAGCCTGTAAGAAGGCCTCGACACACGTGCTGTCAGTCACCACGCACGCAGAACAAAGGGCACAGAAAAATGTTGTCACAACTTTACAACCCTGAGCTGAGAAAGCTCGGCCGAGTGAGAGCAAGGCGGTAAAAGAGACACATGTGAACAGGAGGGCTGGGGGGAAGAAACAAGCAGGGGAGGGCGGTGTCCTGGGTGGAGCAGATCGTGAAGCAGAAGGAAAGCCAGTCTGCGGAGGGCAGTTGCTTCAGGCTCTTCCTGCCCTGTGCTAAGGGCGGTGTGGAGGAGGGGCCCCTGCTGTGGGGTTAATTGAGGGATGGAGTTAGGGAAAATATGAAACAGACAGTTCACACTTGGAGGGAGCTGGAGAATGGGGGGCTCTGAGAAATGCCACAATATGCTTCTGGGAGATGAACTTTTGTCAGACTTTGGGGGTTTCCAATGATGGTTCTGCGTCCTTGATTTTTCCTAAGGGATGCTCGTTGGGGCTAGACTCTAGGGTGTGCGCCTGGCAACAAACACCTTCTCTGGAGACATCCCTGCAGCAGGGTTGGCGGGCGCGGTTTGAAGAAAGTGGAAGCTATCAGAGCACTTACTGCATTCCCTTCTGTGTCCAGATGGGGAAACCAAGGCACTGATGGAGCCAAGGACTGTCAGTGGCCTCTGCCAGCTCCAGCCTTGACTCAGCTGCAGTCCTGGAGCTCTTGAACTTGGAGACTCAGCCCCTGCTCCCTTTCTGAATCAATCTTTCCCTGCAGGGGCATGTGTGTATGATAAGGGAGGGAGCACTTGATTCAAGGCTGGGGTCCTGAGAGCAGCAACCCCCTGTCAGGTGAAGGGCTCTGCTCAGGCCCGCCCCCTTCTCGGCAAGTTCATCTGTGAGTACAAAGGTGACAAACTGATGTAGCTTCATTTGGCAATTCTCATTGAGACGAGGAGACGCCAGGGAACATTCTGCAATGGACTCATTGTCAACCAGGGACAGAGTGGTAGCACACAGGCCACAGCTGTGCCATCCTGCTTTCTCCTCCCCACCCAGAAAACTGGGCTTCTTCTGACACTGTCCCTGCTGCAATTAGTCCCAGATGCAGCGCCCACCATGCCCTGTCGACCATCCTCAGGGACCCTCCCTGCTGCTGGCTCAGTCTGTCCAGTCTCCACTTCTGTCCAACCCAGCTTCTTGCTTCAGTAGATGAGCAAGTGCCTGGAAAGCATTTGGTGGTGTCTGCACACAGCAAGCATTTCATCCGTTACCATTAATTTTATGACATCGCACCATTGGTCTTCCCCAACCCATGGGACTTGAGTGCCTGTTGTGTGTCGAGGACTTGAGTGCCTGTTGTGTGTCCTCTCATTTAATCCTCCTGACCACCCTAGAAGGCAAATGCCACCCTCATAGTTCCCATTTTACAGATAAGGAAACTGAGGTTCAAGAGGTGAGATCCCTTGGTCTGTATCAGATAACTTGTGAGTGGTGAACTGGGGATTCAGTCCGGTCATGTCTGGTCCAGAGCTGTTTCTTTCCAAAGTTTGTCAAGCAGGCTGTCTCCAAATTGAACCTTCAATCCCAAGCAGAGCCCTCTTTCCCTCTACAGATGGGCCAAGGGGCTTCACTGCTGACCCTACCGGCGGCAGCCTGTACTTCCTGCCTGCACTCATTAGACACCTCTAGGTGTCCTTGTGCTGTTCTGGTAGGACAAAGTCATGGACCCATGCCCAGCATCCTTTCCTCACCCAAACTCGCCATCCCTCTCTGGCTACATATCCAGGACCCCCAGAGTTGGCTGGGCATTGTCGCTGTTCACCCACCCACCGCGCCGCCTCAGCATTTCTGGCAGGGAAATTACACTTCATTCCCTTCAATGTGTCTAATGGAGCATTCATTCCGGCCGAATCCTCCATGGATGCTTTTGAAGTGGAGAAAAGACTGCAAAGGTATGATTTCAAGGGTCTCCTCTAGGGCAGTGGGGAGCCCTGCTCACTTTAGAAGGAGCCCTGCAGCTACCTGGTCGCCCTCCTGGCACAGGCACCTGCTTGACCGCCCTGCGGTGCCACGTGCCGACTCGCTGTGGGCTCCTGGTGATGGCCAGGAGGAAGGCAGTCAGGATGTCACATGGAATGTGCAGAGAAGGGGAGGAGGAGTGAGAAAGGACACGTCCTGCTGGCAGCAAGCTCCGGGGTGTGGTGGGGGCTCCCGGGCATGCTCCCCTGCCTTCGTCCTGCCTCAGGAGATACGCTTACTTTCCTCCCCTTCTGTGTGTTGGGGTCACACCGGCCCTCTGCTGCCTGAGCAGCCACCCCTGTCGCTAAGCCCATTCAGGAAATATGCCGGCAGCACCAACATCTGGTCCCTCCCCACAATCCCAAGCCCTGGGATCCTGTCTGCCCGCTAATGGTGCTTGCCATGGAGAGCTGGTGGATAAAATACTGCTGGGATAACGTTGAGGCATGCTCTGCAAAGTCTCCCCGAGGCCCCCGTGAGCTCACCTGCCTGCAGGAGCCACGTGCCCATCGCGTCTTCCCACCCCTGCCTTCCCCGCCCCCCACCCTGTCTCCTAGGGTCATCTCCCAAATAAACGTTTCATGCTTGACCACAGGCCTCAAGTCTAGTTCTGAGAGCACCAAACCAGGACACCCTCACAACCCCCAGCTGCCCCCAGCCCAGGAATGAGTGCTCCCCAAAGAGCGAGTGGAGGGTGCCCCCAACAAGTGCTCCCCTGCCATTTAGCTGCATGCTGGTTTAGCCCAGCAGGCACAGCCTGCCTGTCTCTTCACTTCTTTCCAATGTGACCCCAGGCCACATTCAGGACTAGGGGCTGCCTCCCAGCCGGGTTCTTACCCACTGGGGTCTTAAATATGGTCACCACGTTCCCACCCTTCTCTCCCCTGTGTCCCACTGGTGGCCATTTCCAGCCTTGACTGAGGCCCTTGAATCTGCTTGGACCATGTGGCTGGCACAGCGGCAATTTCAGAGTCAGGCCCTCACTCTTTTCCTCCTGTCAGTTCAAGGACTGGATCTCAGACAGAAAGATAAAATGCCCCAGATGAGGCAGTCGTGCTCAGTGACACCAAGAGCAGAGGCAGATAGTCCTGTGCTCCGATCTCAGCACTGCCCTGGACACGCAGCTCGGCCTTGGGTGAGGCCATCTCTCTGAGACTCCGCATCTCTACCCCTACGTGAATGTGGCAGAGATGGCCACCTATCCCCCATGGTTTGTACCCACTCTTCCATGGTACAAAGTTGGATAAGGGGCTGCGTGGGCAAGGACCACATTTCTCAGCATTCCTTATACCAAGGGAACTAGTCTTCACCAGTGAGTGAGTGGAAGGGGGGCCTGTCCCTTCCAGGCCAGTGTGGTCACGATGCCATCATATCTTCTTCACTATCTCTTTTTCTTCCTGGGTCCAGAGAACCTGGAGTCCTAAGCCTGGGTCCCCGAGTCACTGCATGGAGGAGAGCTGCCTGCTACCCATAAGCACCAACATTGGATTATTTGAACAAAAAGATTCGTTAAGCTTCTGAATTGTGGAGGTTTGTTTGTTTTGGTTTGGTTTTGAGTCAGGGTCTTACTCTGTCAACCCGACTGGAGTGCAGTGGCACAATCACAGCTCACTGCAGCCTCGACCTCCTGGGTTCAGGTGATCCTTCTGCCACAGCCTCCCAAGTAGGTGGGACTACAGGCATTTGCCACCTAATTTTTTGATTTTTTTGTAGAGACGAGGTCTTGCTATGTTGCTTAGGGACAGCAGCTGGCATTACCCTAACCGATATGTAACCATACCTCCATGTTGGTAAGACCTAAAGAGACAGTACAGATACCAGCTACATGTGATGAGCACTTACTCTGTGCCAACCATTATTTTCACATGCAAGTCTTGTCAAAGTAGCTGCACTATCCACACTTTATAGTT
Organism: Carlito syrichta; assembly: GCF_000164805.1. Lineage (NCBI taxonomy): Eukaryota > Metazoa > Chordata > Mammalia > Primates > Tarsiidae > Carlito > Carlito syrichta. The sequence continues at coordinate 620,257 of NW_007248414.1, forward strand.
AGTAAAACTCAAGCCCAGAGAGGTGAACTTACATGCCCAAGGTCACACCGCTGGGACATGCTAGATCTGACAATAAATCTGTATTTTTAGCCATTACATGGAACTGTCTCCCATGCACGGATGGCATTTAACCCAGTGCCTGGCTCAGAGTGAGTGCTCCACACATGGGCACCATTGCTGTTAATCGGGCCAAGCACACACACTCCCATCTGTGTCTCTTCCTCATAGCACTGATGCAGCAGATGAATAAGACAAGGGCGCCCCAGGGTGCAGTCCTGGGGCTTCAGCCTCACCTGAGCCCTCCATCCGGCATGTTCAGGGCAAAGCCTGCACACCTGAATGCTGACCAATCTATTGATCACTGCTTCTAGAGACCCCGAGTGACTCCTCAACGGGACTCCTTGCTGCCGGGGAGCCTGAAATGAAGTTCACTGTTCAAAATCTCCAGTGGCTGAAACGTCCCTCACAGCCCTTCCCTGCAGCCCGCGGACCCGCAGTGTAGCAGAGGGCTGTCCCCTGCTCCCTTCGCAGAGGCCTACCCGAGATCCCCCCCACCCTCCGCCCCCTGGCTTCTCGGCCCTTGGCTTCGGCCCAGCCTTCCCCGGGCTATTTCTGGCCAGACGGGTAATGGATTTCTGTCTCCCTTTGAGGGCCTTTTGTGTGCCCTCAAACCCAGAGCCAAATGCTCCTCCTCCAAGAGAAAAAAAAGCCATGTTTCAAGCCCCTGCGCGAGAGGCAGCCCCGGGGTGAGCTGGCGGAGGTCTGGCTTCTGGGGTTGCCCAGCTCTCTCCCCTGTGCCTCCCCTCACAAAGCTCGCTTGTGGGGCACCAGTGAAGCATCTAATGTGTGGACATGTTGGAGGCTGGGTACCCGCCTGTGTTTCCTGGCTTGTGATTTACGAGGTGGGGCCGGACCTGCCCGTCCGGGATGTGCAGAACCTGGAATTCTCCCCGGTGTGGGCCCAGGATCAGCACCCTGCCACACTGCTCCGGAAACCCTTGATGTCTCCATCTGCCCTGCAGAGGCTAAGGAAGCCATCATTTTGATGCTGTGTTTTAGGAAATTGAGGCACGGTTAGGTAGCTAGACATGGGTCCCCATTAGGGGAATTTAGGTCTGAGAAGTTGCCTTCACTGGAGGCCAGTGTTTCTCACACTCGTATTCACCGGATTCTCCTGGGAGGTGTTTAAAAATGCTGATTTCTAGCACATGGTCTCAAGAGACACCTCAGCCATGCTCAGGTCCCGTTGTCATTGAGGGCCCACAATACAAGGCATGAGGGAGTCTTGCTCAGGGGCCATGATAAAACACACAGAAGTCCTAGCCCCGGCCTGGACCTGGACCTCATCCCAAATCTGCAGGGACGGGGCCTTGGCCTTTGCTTTTAATGATGTCTGAGTAACTCTCCAATATGAAAGCCAAAAGGTCCCACGAAATTTATATAGCCCAGACTTCCTGTTCCTTGGTTGAGAAGACTGAGGCTCAGAGTGAAATGGGATCTTGACCAAGGTCTCACAGCAGGTGGCCTTTCCTTAAGGACAGAAGAGAGAGGTGTCCCCTGGGGGAAGTGACAAGGAGTCAAGAAAGAGCTTCACCCATGTGAACTTGAACGCAGAGGGACTTGAATATTCTGACCCCCAGGAAGCTGGAGCTGACACCTGACCCCGGGCATCTGCCTCTGTACCACTCAGGGTCACTTTTTGCAGGTAGGGCAGAAGTTCCTCCCTCTAGCTTGTATCAGGACTTGGCATCCATATATTTGTTGTAAAGACTGCATCAGGCCCCTGGTGGGGGACTGGCTTGTTCTAGAGGAAAAAGCCACAGTCATCCCTAAATCCCTCGGGCCCCTGGGACATCTGGTCCCCAGGCCTGGATGCAGACAGCTTCGATAGCAACTGGATGTGTATTTGTCTGAATTAAAAGGAAATCGTCAGATGGAGGCGAACTAATGTATAATTAATGAAAGATGGCGCTTGATTTAGAATTTTCATTGGGTTTAAGTTTCAGAAGCTTGGTCCCCTGTGAACAGAGAGCTGTGACCCAGAGGAGGGAGGCCGGACATCGGGCCAGACATCCCAGGCCTTGTCTCCCGGCTGGCATGAGGCCGGGTGCCTTGGAAGTGCCATCCACCCTCTCCAAGCCTGGCCTTCCTTATCTGTGGTGCGTGGGCCCTCGTCCCTCCCTCACAGCCTGCCGGGAACATGACGTAGGCACTGTGGGCGGAAGCGCCCGGCACACTGGAGGTGCTGACTGAATGGCCGTTACGTACGAGCCAAAAGCGAACACACACACAGTTCACCGAGCCAGCTGTCGGGCTTGTCCCATTCCCTCCCCCTGCCCCACAGGGATTCTTCTACCTGACATGTTCTTTTTTTGAGCTGCATGCATTAGTTACCAGACATGGTTGTTCTCTCAGTGCTGAGGAAGAGGGTGGGAATGTGCTCAGGTAAATATTTTTCAGGAAAGAGATTTCTCTCAGTACTCTTTCTGCCCCCAGACATATGTGCAAATGGAAAGAATGAATACAGAATTACCTTCTTGAGGGTTTCCCCCTAACATTTACTGGAATTTAATAGACATACAGGAAAATGCACAATCCTAAGTGTTCAACTCAATGGACTTTGCTGACCTGTCACCAGACATCTGTGAGACTCACACCGAGGACAAGCAGCTTTTAGCACCCGTATCCCAGAGCCCTGTAGTACCTTCCCACGCACTAGTCCCCACTCTTGGTAAGCGTAACTGCTTTCCTGAGTCCTATCAGTCTGCTCTTTAGCTTTAGACGAACAAGTCCCACCATGTTCAGGGCTTGGTACCTGTCTTCTTTCCTTTGATGTTATGCCATGGTTTTCATTTGCCTTTCCCTGAGCAGATATAATGTTGAGTCACCTTACATATACTTATTGGCCATTTGGACATTCTCTTTGTGAATGTGTGTTCAACTCTTTTACTGAGATGTCTGCTAGACTATCTTCTTATTGCTTTTTGGGCACTCTTTATATATGATGGATACATTTTAGATATTTAGGGCCTTCTGAAGGTTCCCTATCTCTCACTCAGATGTTTTACCCTGAGTACTTCAATGGAAATGTACCGAGTACTTGTGTTTGAGAGACTCACTCCTCCTGCAGCCTCCAATAGCAGCTTAATGCTGCCTTCTTCTTCAGAGTATAGGACAACACTCCTCTTCACAGGAAGAAGCTTAAGAACTTCATCTCTGGCCTCCTCTTACCTCCATGTCCCTCTGTGCCTCTTCTTCGCTGTTTGGTAACCCACCACCTCAGTTCCATTCCCATGGGTCTTGCTCTCAGCTGGCAAAAGACTAATCACTCTTAATGTATATGTTGACCAGTTGGCTCCATTTCCTTTGGTTGCAGGGTGAAGAGGAGTCTTGGGAGGGTAGGGTGGGCATCGGAACTCGGGAAGTAGCTAGGGCCCTCCCACTGCCTGTCACTGTGCCTGGAATCCCCCCATTAAAGCTCTAATCCTCAATGGCAGCAGCTGTTTTCCATAGGAAGGGTTCCTTTCAGAGGCTTCTGTGCCCCAGGGCATACCAGCCAAATCCCAGCCATTGCTGAGCCCTGGCCAGGTCTGACATGCCAGGCTTTTCTTGACTTAGCCGACACTTGCCTGGGCCCTTGTTGACTCCCCCGGCTTGCCAACACCCTTTAAAGCCTCAAACCTGAGCCAGTCGCATGTGCCTGTTCACAACTGGCAAGCTTACTCACGGCCTCCACTTGGGGGAGTGCCATCTCAGGGCATGACAGGAGCTTAAGGGATGTGGTGTGAGCATGGGCTTTCAGGTACTGCGGGCAGTGGGGTGAGGGAGGTGTTCTCAACAGGGGGTCAGACTGAGGGAGTCCAGCTGGCCTCGGTGGCCCAGTGAAGGGTGAGCTTCATGCTGTTTCTGGACATCTCTTTCGAGGCTGGTATACATTACTCTCCGCTGCCTAATGGTCCTCAGAGCAGGAAACCGAAAGGTCTAGTGGAAGTTATTGCCTTGACATTTTTACTGAGCCATTTCCCCTCCAGGTGGGTGACCCAGAACCTCTGTGTGTTGGGCAGAGACCAAAAATAACATTCGCTGTAAAGTCGTGTCCCCCAAAGCGTTTCCTTCTGGACATCCAAGTTCAGAAAGGATATTTTTTAAAGGTTAGGCATCTCCTCCAGGAAAGGCATTTTGTTGTCTTATTTGAGCAAATAATGCACTGAGAGCTTCCAATTGACCCTGCCAGCCTGAGCAGAAAGGAAATTTCAGTTACAAGGGTTACTATGAGGGTAGAACTTGAAACACTTTTAATCACTTTTCCCGCTTGTTGAATGGAATTCGTGCTCAAGAGGAAATTCAAATAATACAGATGGTCTGGATGCTCAGTCAACGTGCTCAGCACTTCTTGGCATAGCAAGAGCGAGCATGTGATCAGCACCATTCCTAGGGGGCATCGTCCGCATAAGCTAAGTTGTACCATGGTCCTAAGTGACCCCCCAAACCTCAGTGGCTTGCAGCCACAGAGATCTCTTTCTTGCTGAAGTTACTGGGGTTGGCTGAACTCCATTCTGCGTCTCCTTCACCCTAGGACCCAGGCCACGGAACAGCCCTGGTTTGGGATGCCACCAGGTCGTGATAAAAGGAACATGGAGAACTCAACAGCGCCAAGCAGCACCTCGTACAGCTTCAACCCAGAAAGGACACACGTCACTTCTTCTCACGTTTCATTGGCCAGGGTGAGTCACATGGCCAAGGTCAGCACAGGGAGAGGGCAGACTTAGATCAACTGTGTGATCTTCCATGACGGGCTAAAGTCAGAATGATGTCTGCCTCTGCAGAGCCTTTGTGCCCTTGTAGACGGCCTGGCTGAAGACCCTACACTCTGTAGGCACTTGGCTTGGGGTACACTCTGTCCCTGGCATGTCCTAATGCATGTTCTGCAGAATGCTGTCTTCCCCGATGTCAACAGTCATTGGGAGATGAGGGATTCCGGGGACACATGAATTGGGGAAACAAGGATTGCCACTGCAGGGTCTCTTAGGGCCTTTGACACCACATGCGCTGTTTTAAAGGAGGTAGTCAACTGGGCCATGGCCTTGTCCTCCTAAATCAGGACTTGTAATTTTAGTTGCACATTAGAAGCACCTGGGAGATATTTTAAAGAACTCCTAATGCCCGAGCTACACCCCAGCAGAACATTCCGGAACAATACCTTAACATCTCTGGGGGTGGGGCTGGGCACTGGCATTTTTTAAAGCTCTCGGTGATTCCAATGGGCAGCCAATTTGGGAGCCACTTCCGGGGGGATGATAAATCTGGGACTTGGCCTTCTGCAGGCTTGGTCCAGCCATCAACACTCGAGAAGGGGCCAGATTCAATTGGTAGCAGTTTCTTGTGCTTCCTGAGCAGGTGGGCTGCAGCCAAAATGTCCAGCTCCATCCAGATGGGCCGAGGGAGTGTACTGACCCCAGAGAATGGGCGGATTCAAGGTTCTGACTCTGCCAGAAGCCTCCCTCCATGCTGGTGGTAGCACAAGTGACTGGACAACTCTGTGGGAACTTGGGAGACACCAGAAGCCAGAGGCCCCACCGGGGCACAGGCTGTGCTTGATTAGATTTACTCAGAGTCCAAAACACACAGGTCCGCTTCTGTGGCTTTGCCTTTAGTGGATCTGTGGACCCTCAAAGGGCGCCAGTGGTGGTGTTCTGTGGGTCCCATTTCCATCCTGTAGGGACCCTGCAACACTGTGCATGTTACCAGGCTCCCTGGAACACGAGCCCTTTCCTCAAGGACGTCTAGGCACAGTGTTCCACGGTCTCCTTCCTAAGGATCTGGGTCCTGCAGGGCATTGACTGTTCCATGGGCCTCTTCCCCTCTGGAATGACTTGGCTTGAAACTCTTCCATCCACAGGCCCTTTGCTCCACGTGTGCTTCGCCGAGCACATCCTAACAGGGCTTGGGAGGACGGAGGAGCCCGCTCATGGGGACACTCTATTGCCTGGAACCGTATCCTGCTGGCTCCCCGCTCTCCCCTGCAGGGCTAATGAGGTGGCCACCCCCCGGCACTGGTGGTAAATTAAGCCATGCCGTCCTGATTTGAAACACCTTCTCACTGCCTCCGCTACTGCATCCTCCTGCTGAACAGAAGAGAATATGGGGCAAAAGATCCCACAGCTCCTGACTGGGGTGCTCCCCGGTGAGTGCAGAGGCCTGGAAGGATCCCTGGGGAAGCAGAGGATGAGCCTCTGGAGCGTGTGTGCCAACTGCAAGTGTGTTCGGACGCCTCTCCTCTGCTGTCTTTATAAATGAATCCGGGAAGAGCAAGGAAGGGGCTAGGGTAAAAACTGCCCCAGCTGGATTCCGCAGCAGGTTCCATCTTGATCCGGCCCTGAGTGGGGTGAGAACTGTTGTGTCTCTCGGTAACGCACGGGGCCAGGGTGCCACAGTCAGGGCCATACCCCCGAGCCGTGTCCCTCCCCACGCTCCGTATGGGGTGAAAGTCCCCCGTTGCTCCCTGGGTCTCCTGGCAGGCGGGGGCTGGCGCTTACTCACCTCTGACCCGTGACCTGGCACAGTGCTGGATACCTAGGCGATGCCCACGCAGGGCTGTACCACAGAATGCGAATCACCCCTCGTCCTGAGGGGGCCCCTGGCGATCTCCAGGCTTCTGCCCTCCATGCCTGCTGTACAGGGTTCCATCCAGATGAACCACAGGGAGGCAAGCTGAGCCTGTGAGTGCCTTTGACGGCCGAGGTGAGGCCCATCAGCACGCGTTTCAAGATGAATGGCTCGGCCATGGCGCAGAGGAAACAGAACATGGAGGTTATGTGCGGGTTATGAAATGGACTTGGGCTCCTCTATGCCTCCTGGTGGAGGAGAGAGGCATTCCATCATCTCAATCTATAGAAAGCAATCCTGAGGCCGAGAAGAAATAAGTGGGGTCATCTCAGCAGCCCTCTGCTGGGCAGCGTCGTAAATCCTACAAGTCTGAAATGGCTGCATGGGGCTTTTTTGCAAGTGCTATGCATTTCCTGGGCTGGTTGTTCCTTGGAGAGACCATGGCACAGATTGGGGGGGCTGGGACCACCTCGGCCAGCCCCTGCACATGACTTTCATCCAGTAGGTGTGGGTTGCAGAGCTGCTCAGGTGAGCAGGTGATGGCCTAGTGTAGAAAGACCCTCCCTGCACTGCCTGGGTTTCAAGTCCGCCTTCCACACGATCGCAGACACTGTGGTGTCCTGGCCTAGCTCCCCACCCTGGCCCCTTGCGTGCCCATCTGCCTGCCTCCCCCCGTGGTTCCTGCATCCCTTACCCGAGGGCTCTGTCTGACCCCAGGGTGACTCGGCCCTTGCACCTACCTGGCCAGCTGTGAGTGCCGGGGAATTAGCGTCTCCTGGAGGCAGCCCTGAGCAGGACTACCCGGATGTGCCTGTCCTTCTCTGCCTCCCAGACGTCCCCAGCAGGATGGCACTCCAGTGTCCACCGGGACACCTGTTCAGCAGCACCCTTTCCATTGGCCTCCTGCCCTTCCCACCTTGCTTCCCACTCCCTGTCTGGCGTCTTCTGGGGTCATGTGCCCTCGAACCCGTGTCTCAGGCTCTGTTTCTGGGAGAGCCCAAGCGAAGGGAGTCATTGAGAGCTGTGTGCCTTTGGGCAACGGACTGAAGCCTCTGGAACCCAAGTTCTCCCATCTGCGAAAAGGACATGGTTTGACCTAAGCCACAGCAGAGGAGTCACAGACGGGTGGCCTAGGGACTAGAGGTGGCTTGCAAGCAGGGTTGATCTGGTCCCTGTGTCTTTTTACACCCGTGTGTTGTAGAGTCTGTGTCATGCATTCTAAGAAGGAGTCTATATTGCACATAGGAGGCATAAAGAATCATGCAATGAGCATCCTCGCGCCCACCTCCCAGCTGAAGAAACAGACCAACCCCAGGGCGGCTGAGCCCTGCACCCCCTCCTCACTCCCCCTGTTCCCCCAGGAGGTAACCACTGTGTTGAATTTCATCTATTGCTCCCCTTGCTTCATATGCAGTTCTATTTTAGATGGAAACGAAACATTGCTTCATTTTGCATTTTTGCAAACGGGGAAATTTCACATCAAAATCCAGATTTCCAACTTTCTTCAAAAACAGCCAGAAGATCCGACAAGACTGGACCCTCATTCCCACAGGGTGAGGACAGCTGGCGCTGAGTGGCTGGGGACCCCCAGGTGGGGCCGGGACCCCCAAGTGCCCCGGTGCCACCCAGGGTGGCACCTTTCCTAAACGTGCCCACCTGTCCCTCCCTACGTACGCCTGAGATGGGTCCGAGCTGGCCAGTGCTCACAGTGAGAACCTTCCTGCGAGTTAACCCAAAGGATGCCCCTCAGACCCCTTGTTCCCGTCAATACCTGGGCCGCCCTGTGTATTGCCAGCATCAGCATCCCGGTTTTGAGGCTGATGAGGCCTGTGATGAGAACTAAGCCATTGTCGGGACAGCGGTGCTGTCGCCGCTCAGTCCCCGAGGCAGGTAGGAGTGTCTGCAGGGCCCTCTGGGCCTCCACTCCAGGGAGGCCAGGGCGAGGCTGACCACCCCAAGGCCTCTGGTGCCCACCAGCCGGGCTCTGTCCTGCTTCTCACCCGGCACCGATGTGGCAACCAGCGGTGGGCAGGAGCAAGACGGGTGGACAGGGAGACCTTTGCCAGGCCGTCTGCATCTCGGGCCCCTGGATGAGGGGGATGGAGGGATGCACCGGAAGTCGCCTCTGAGCAGGGCCGTCCCTAGCCGGGCACAGAGGTGGACGTTGGGGCTGAGAATTATCGCCAGCGGATGGAGCTTTGTTTGCTTCGCAGAGTCCCCAGACCAGGGGCCGGCCGAGTGAGGGCTCTTTCCTGAGAGGCTGGACTTTCCCACAGGAACAAAGTGGGGCTTGTTCGCTGGGCATGAATCTTGGCGTGAGGCGGCCGGGCCAGCTCGCGCTGCCAGGCGGCGGCTCCCCGATATCAGGCAAATTCCGCCTTCCCCACAGCTGGGGCTGACAGCAGGAAGCCCCAGGGAGGCTCCGAACAAAGGCGGAAAAATGGGCCACATTTATTCATTCACGGACCAGCCCGGGCCTGGCTGGCCCGGGGGCCCCGTCTCCGTGGTGACAGGGGCCTTCGGTGATCCTGGTTGGCTCCTCCGTGACCACTGCCCCTCTGTGGCCACACACCCCACACCCAGGGACACGGCACCACGAAGGCCGAGGCTGCCCGGGGCCCATGGGGAACGGAGCCAAGCAGCACGGAGGGCTTGGAAGCGGCCCAGGGAGTGGGCCTGTGCTGAGTTCTGAAAGCCAGAGACACTGTTGGCCTGTCCTGCTGAGGAGGGCGAAGGTTCAAATCCACACACGGGTGGAGTACCTACTGTGCACAGGCCGTGGGCTGCACGCCTCAAGCCAGCTCAGTGTGTTCCCCCAGCCTCGTGCTGACATGGCTGTCTGAAATAGAGGTCTGTGGGAGCCCAGGCAGGGAGCCACGGGGATGGGCGGTGTCAGACAGGAACTGCCACTGGCTTTGGGTCTTTAAGGATGCAGAAGCGTTTGCCAACCAGGGAGGCAAAGGGCAGGCCAGGCAGAAGGACAGGCTTGAGCAAAGGCCCTGAAGGCCAGCGTGTGGTGTGACCAGAGAGGGACCGAAAGTCTCTTTTAACGGGAGTGAAGAGAGGCTCTCTGGCTGGAAGTGGGCGGTCCTGGGGTGTGACGACCGAATGGCACCACCCAGAGAAGCAGGGCCATCTCCTCCATCCCTGCCCTGCTGGAATAGGCCCCCAGGAGTCACTCCGAGTTGTGGGTTTTGAGAGGGCATGAGTGAACGTGTGGCCGGCACTCTGCGGTTTAGAGTCCTTTCCGATATCCACATTCTCGTCTTTGGTCCTCTGGCCACCCTGCTGGGAGGGGGCCTACAGATGAGGAAACGGGCCTAGAGGGGGGCCAGGGGTCCCCGAGCCAGGAAGATGCTCTGCGGGATTGGGGTGTACAGCCCCCAGTCTGACCGCATGCCCTGACCATGCCTCATGAAGGCATTTTCCCTGGGAGAGGCGTTTGTAGTCTAGGAATGTCAGTGTCCCCCAGATGGGCTGCAGGATGGCCGGAAGGGGGCCGGGCCGCGAGGGGTGAATAAAACGATCGTGGTCATCCGTGTCCAGTGCCATAGGACCTTCCAGAGCCACGGCGAAGAAGGGGGAGCTAGGTGTGTCCCCCTCCCAGCCCTGAGCTGCTGCCAAGAGGGGCTGGAGACCCCCAGCCAGGGAAGAGTCCAAATCCCAGGACTCATAGACTCTGGAATACTGTGCCCCTCCCTGCCAGAGCCTGGGGACAGAGACAAGAGAGGCCAAGTGGCCGATGGCCTGGACGGCATGTTCCTGTCTTCCCTTCCGTTTCTGTGGCTCTGGGTCTCCCAGATGGGACCAGTGGGCTAGGTCCGTGGGGTGGACTTGGAGCCCCGAGGCTGGCAGGAGGGGGTACGTGGGATACTGCTGCGGGGTCACTCAGCCTTCGCCACAACCCAGGAGGTGGGATTGGGATCTCCGCTCTGCAGGTAAGGAAACCGAGGCTCCCAGAGCAACAGCTCTCCTGGCCGTGCAGCCGGGGCACAGAGTAGGGCCCCCATTATTTCTGGGCCCTGGCCCAGGCCCTGGTGTGCCGCTCCCTCGCGAGGGGAAGGGCTTCTTCCCGTGCTCCTCGCGCTTGCACCCTCTCCGACTGCTCTCGTGTGTGGCCCTCCCCACCGTGCTTCTGATGCCTGCCAGCTTGGCCTCGGCTCCCAGTGCCTTCTGCTCTTCAGGGCTGTTCCTGATCCTAAACTCTGGCCCAAGTCTACTTTACCCAGAATAAAAAAGAAGACAAGCAAAAAAACAAAAGCAAAAGGATGGAAAGGGCAGGTGAGATTTGCACTGAGAGCTGCCTGAGTGGAGATCTCGCCCGCTGGCTGCTGCTCAGAGTGCTCTGGGGTGTGGGCGAAAGAGGAAATGGCGACAATGGCATCTTAAAATCATCTAGGACCAAAGTGGCCAACACACAGGAGGGGGTACCCTCCAACCCTGCACCTGCGGCAGGTCCAGCTCCGTAACCGCAACACTCTTCCCGGCTCGGCTTGGCCTGGGCTTCGGAACCCTTCTCAACAAGGTGGTCAGGCAGCCATGGCCAGGTGGGGCGAATACCCGAGAGCACGTGCCTCCATGCTTCGTGGTCCCTGCCTGTGCCATGAGGCTGGCCTCTGGACCTCACGCGTGCCCTCTGTGTCTTTGTTTCCCAGGTGAGCAGACCGAGGCCCCGAGTGGCTTCCTCTGCGGCGTCTGGCGCCGTCCCTGCAGAGCCGAGGCTGGTGACGAAGGCTGCCAGAGCCTTCTCTGTTCGGGCTTGTCTAGGAGCCCCGTGAAGTCACCGTCGAGGCGTGGTGGTAGCTGGCTCCTTTCGCCTTCTTTTTCCAGCCCCCTTCCCCAGCTCCTCGCCCAGGGAGCATGTCCCCTGATGTCATCCAAGGATATGAGCCGTAGCTAAATCTGGCCATCCCCTGCAGCACCCGGCTCGCCGGCTCCCTGAAGCGTGGATGAACACCGCCGCCACAAATGTGCTCTGACAGCCCTGATGGGGAGGCCAGTGATGCCTGCATGGTCTGGCGGGGCCCGAGGGAGCCACTCGGGAATGCCGGGGGCCTGCACCTCGGCAGCAAGGAGGGTGGCCTGGGGGCCACAGCACCTCCCCCGTCCCCGCCCCATGCCCTGAGTCGACCACTGATTCTGCGGCCCAGGCCACCCAGCTTCCTGACCTTGCCCTTTCCCTGGCTGCTAAAGCGAACGGGGGCTGGCGTTGGGACCCAAACCTCTGCTGCATGACGCGCTCCGTACATCGCCATCCCGGGCCCCAGACTCTCCTCCACACCTCCACACTCAGGAGTGCCCACTGTCTCCCACTACCTGCCTGGGTCCCTGCCCGTTGCTGCTCCCGGGAGGCTGTGTTCTTGTCTCACCTGTTGGGACACCCCCCCCCCAGCCTGCCTGGTACCTCAGTAGGGTGGCTCTCCGGTCCCCATCCTCTGACACCCAGAGTTACCCGCCAGGCCCGCCTTCTCCCCGTCACCTGCAGACAGGCACTGGCCTGACATGCCTGCCCCACTCTGAGCGAGACCCTCACCCCTCTCTCCTGGGCTCCGGACACAAAGTTGCCCACATACTCTGTAGTCGAGCTTCGCCCCCATGGGTGCCCCCTTTGCATTGGCAACCCCCTGAATTAGCCGCCACTAAAGCAGCACGTTCCTGTGCACTCCCCTGACTCAGGCACGGGGGACTGTCATTCTTTCCTGTTTTGTGCCAGGCTCCAGCAAGCGAGTCTCACTTACAGTTCACAGACTTGGCTCTTTCCTCCACTCTGGCAATCACATCTGATGACACGATTTGTCATTTACTGAGTACCTGCCATGTGCCAGCCACGGGGCTAGGGGGATCCCCTGCACTGGCTCACGGAAGCCTTGCGAGATTCCTGCAAAAGAGGCAGCATGCTTGAGAGTATCCGCTTTCCACAATGCTTGGAGCTGTGTTGGAGTATGGAAAGAAATAACACACTCTTGCCTCCAAGTATTGGTACTCTACTTCGGGAAACAAAACCAACTCCCACTGCCAGCCAATGCTTCTTTAAATTTCATGTCAGGAAAAGCAGCAAAAGAGGTTTGGTGTCATCTGACACCGATGATCACTTGGTGCTGTCTGCGTGAGTACTCTGTGGGACAGATATCTACAGCATCATGGACCCAGTGGGGGAAAGTTCGGCAATCCACTATTCATGTCTGTCTGGGGCATAGGCATAGACAGTGGATGTGCACTGGATTCATTTATTTGGTACTTCAGAGTGGAAAACATGAGCGCTCATAATAAGTTTCCAACTACAAAAAGTTGAAAAGAGAGGACAAAGAAAAATACTGGTGTGATTGGAAGAGGTTGCCTGATGGGGGTGAGATATCATCTGTTAGGACTCACTGTACCCCTGGGGTCTGCACATCATCACGGCCAGGTTGGGTTTTCCAAGGTGTGATGAAAAGTTTCATTCTTTCAGTTGCCTTGGCTTCCCTTCTTTAAAATGGCTCATTCTGTCAACCTAAAATCTGGAAGGTCCTTTCTGGCCCCAGTGTTCCTAAGTGGCGACTTCTCATAAGGCTGGGACACTCTGTGGTTTTCGGTCTCCTTTCACCTCCATTAGCTCGTCTGCACTTGATAACAAGGCTATGATACAGCCATTTTATTTTATTATTTATTTATTTATTTATTACTATTTTTTTTAGTTATGAAGATGTGGGGTACAATTCAGGGTTAGGTATACAAACGTTGATTATGCAGGTACCCTGGTGGATGAGCTGTGCCCCTCCCTCCCCTGGCAGTTTCCCTCGACTGCCAATCCCTGCCCGCCCCCCGACAGTTTCCCATTACTGCCAAACGCTTTCTTGTAGTATTATAATTGTTCAAGGTCTGCTTATGAGTGAGAACATATGGAATTCTGTTCTTTGTTTCTATGATAGATCACTGAGTCTGACCGACTCCAAATCCATCCAAGTTGCTGCAGAGTCCATATATTTGTCCTTCTTTATGGCTGCATAATATTCCATTGTGTATATGTACCACATTTTCTTTATCCAGTCCAGCTTCCATGGGCAACACAGTTGGTTCCGTGTTTTTGCTATTGTGAATAGAGCTGCAACAAACATACATGTGCAGGTATCTTTTTTGTAGAATGATTTGAGTTCCTTTAGGTATACTCCCAAAAGGGGAATTGCTGGGTCATATGGAAGATCAATTTCTAGTTATTTCAGAAATCGCCACACTGTCTTCCAAAGGGGTTGCACTAGTTTGCATTCCCACCAGCCGTGTAGAAGCGTTCCTTTTTCTCCACATCCTCGCCAGCATCTGTTGTTTGTTTTATTAACGATGGCCATTCTTACAGGGGTTAGGTGTGGTTTTGATTTGCATTTCCCTGATGATGCGTGAGGCTGAACACTTTTTCATGTGTCTGTTGGCTGCCCGTATATCCTCTTGATGCAGCCATTTTAAAGATGAAAAATGGCCCAGAGAACTTACGGGTAACTCTTACCCAATGTCCACCCAAGTTTGCAGAAGTTAGCTGAACCTAGTCCTTTTAATTCCAATCATTCTCCAATCCGAAAGTCTATTCATACGTTTTCAAATAATTAGAAAATGTTGGTCATGATTAGGAGTTCCTCAGGTGATTCTAGTTTTTAGCCAGAGTTGTGACTATGGCTAAAAAGTAAGTTTTATGACTGATTTCAGAGGAAGAAACAGAGACTCAGAGTGGTTAAGCACCTTGCCCAAAGTCACACAGCCAGAAAGTAGAAAATAGTGGAGTCAGAATGCCTCTCCAGCCAAGCCGACTGTGTGACCCATGTGTCTACTGTGGTCCAGGTACTCTCATATATTATCTCATTTAATTCTCTCAACAACTTTATTGTTCTTTAAAAAAAAAAAAACCTGTGGAAGGTTAAATAACCAGACCAAGTTTCAGAATTTGAAAAAGGGAGTGAATGATATTTTCTATCTCGATTGCATTTGGGTGCATAAGTGTGTGCATTTGTCAAAACTCATTGCACAGTTCACTGAAGATCTGTGCATTTCACTATATGTCGACTGCCCTTAAAAGAGCACGGATGATCCCTGACCTCTGGGCAATGATTTTGAGGAGAGACATAGTGATTCTGTGGCATATTTGGAGATGCCTTCAAAAGTGGGGTGGACGGACGGAGGGGCAAACAAGTGGGTAGCGCTGTGAGAAAGGTGGCCGGTCGATGGGGGTCACTGCACAGCCCTTCCAACTTTCCTGCCGGCTTGGACATTCCATGTAATAAAAAGCTGGGGCAGGGGAGCCCGAGCGTTCAGTGGGCGCTTAGGGACACCGGGCATGAGGCAGGTGTGCACAAAATATTTCAGAAGGGAAGGTGACGGGAGGGTGGCTAAGATCTAAGGGTGTCTGTGAGCCAGGGGGAGCAAGGGGGAGCACTGGGCAGAGCGTGGGGGGGGGGACACTGGAGACGGCTCGGCTCCCTCTGCCTTCTGGAAGTGGCACTGAGCTCTTCATGCCCAGGAATCCTGGTGGCTGGAGCTGGGCTTTGCGCGGATGTGCACTGCCCTCATGTGGCCAAAGGTAATACTGCATGGTGTCGGGAGGGCCTCTTTCCCCCAAGCCCCGCTGGGCAGTGCTCAGACGCTGGAAAGCAAACCCTGTGTCCGGAGGGGCTGTGTCTCTGGGACTGGGGCTGCGTGCCCTCACTAGCTAGAAAATCTTAGGAATTGTTGATGATGCTTAAAAGTTCCTCTGGGTACCGTGCTACGTCTATAGTTCCAGCTACTTGGGAGGCCGAGGCGGGAGGATCCATTGAGCCCAGGAGTTTGAGGCCAGCCTGGGCAACGTAGCGAGACCCTCTGTCTCTTAAAAAAAAAGTGTCCCATGCTCCCTACTGCAGACGGCTGTTAGCTAATGTTCTCCCAGAGGAGGCATGGGCTGCCCGGAGCTCGGCCGTTCGGAGACTTGAGGGAAGAGGCCGATGCGGTCAGGCCTCCCCGTTGCTGACACGCCTCGGTGGGCGACGTGGTCATCGCCACGACCGTGCCGGCTAGCTGGTGCAGTCTCACCGACAGGCCAGGAAGCAGAGGCACAGGGAGATCAGAGTCGCCGGCAAGGTGAGGGCGGCGGGACCGCCTCTGCGGTGTGTACCCCTGCGAGCCCGGCACGCCGGGGCAGGCCCGTTCTCAAAGAGCGGGCGGAAGCCCCACGTGGGGTCTTTGGGGTCTGAGGCCTGGCTCCCAGCCCCGGCCCGGCCTCCTCAGTCTCGGCGGCCTTGGGCAGGACTCCTTGCCTACGCCTCAGCATCCTCATCTGGAGCACGGCGGGGCGTGTATCCAGACTTGAGGTCGAGATCTCCGAGCGAGAGCGGTGTCAGCCACCTTCCGCCCCGACATGCCAAGATTCTGTTTCTCTCCACTGTGTCCCTGGCGGACACACGGATCCGGCCAGGGCGGACCGCTCCGGCCCTTGGGACGTCAGAGGGGACCCCAGGAAGGAGACTTCCCCGCCCGCTCAGGCCTGCAGACAGGGCCCTGCAGGCTCAGAGCTCTCCAGGGTCCTGACTGGGCCGGGCCTGGTCTCCCGTGCCCTGCCGGTTCCCCGTCCCTGTCCTTGTCCCTGGGGGTGACTCCTCAGCCACAGGCTTCCGATGGCAGGACCCAGGGTGCGGGGACGGTGCTGACACATCATCCCGAAAAATAGCTGGAAACCTCTCTTTCACCAGCTCTCAAACTTGTCCGCCGGGTCCCCCGCAACTCACGTTTTAAAATAGCTCATTGAACACCTGTTCAGCCTAGGTCCGTCCCTTTTGTGCTTTTTGCTCTTTGATCACGCATGTCCCTCACGTAACACGTTCTCCTCTCTGCTCTCTCGCTTCCTCTCTTTTCTCACCTCTGTTCCTGTCTTCTCAGGCCAAGTATCCCCTTCCTCCAGGGGTCGGAGGAGGAGATAAGTTCTCATTATCTCCCGATCAGTGAGGCTCCTGGACTTCACTGCATTCACATTCCGAGTCGGGGCTTGAACGACCCTGGAGTTCTCGAGCCTAGAAGAACCTGATTTCTCCACACACTGCTGTGTTGCTAGAAAGCCAGTTTGCCCTTTGAGGCTGGAAGCTGGGCGTGGACGGTGGGGCCCGGGTTCCTACTCCACGCCCTAGTCAAGCGGAGAAGCTCGGTGGTGGCATCACTTGTGCAGCAAACTTTCCTGCAGGCTTGAATGTTTCGTGTAATAAAAGGCCGGGGCAGGGAGGCCTGTATGTTCAACGAGAGGTCAGTGACACCTGCCTCATGCTGGGACTGGTCTCTGTGCAGAAAACCATGCTCCCGTGGGAGGTAGGAGCCCAGTACTGTTGTATACAGGGGGCCTTTCCACTGGAGCATGAAGCTGAGAAAGCGTGTCGCTGAGAAACGAACAAGAGGAATGTCTAGAAAAAGCAGACATCCTTCCCCGGAGCCACAAGATCTCTCCAAATATCCACACTCATCTCGCTGTGTGTTGGTCATGGGTGCAGTCTCACTTCCTGGGTTCCAGGCACAGGGCTTAGCCTGCTGGTGAGAGGAAACCCAGCGACGTGCCAGGTCACAGAAGAAGGCTGGGGTAGGGCGTCCCTCTCCAAGGCTCCACGTGTCCCGGATGTCAGAGCACTGGGAGAGGGAAGCAGAGGCTTGGGCAAGAGGGAGCTTGTGGCAGCCCCGGATGCTGCCAGGGTGCAGGGCCAACGAACCACGGCTGTGCTAGGGAGGGTCCGGCTCCTCCCCGTCAGCTCCCATCCACCCACAGCCCTGACTGCGGAAAGTTCTAGAAGCACTCTGAAGTCTCCTCACGTGACCCTCCCGGGCCGTGAGTGGGGGTCAAGGGCCCTTGGGGAGCTGGCGGCCAGGGGAGGTGGACACTCTCTCAGGTGGGCATTTCTCCCTTTAGAAACCGGGGAGATGCTTTCGCCAGGAAAGGCACGCACACCAAGCCGTGAAAGACCAGAGATCGTCTACATGTCCAGCCATGAAGTGGGTGGTGTTGCGTTAACTCTGTGGACCATGAAACGTGTGGTTCAAACCACCAACATGAAGGCCCAATGGAATAGAGATGTCAGAAACCCCTGGGTCAATGGTTTCTCTTGGAACGAGGAAGCTGAGTCCCGGGGACTGAAGTGGCTGACCTGAGACTTCGAACACACCAGGAGCAAACCGGAAGCCGCCCTCAGGCTGTCCAAAGTTGAACCCCTCCCCCGTCCCGTTCCCCGCCACGCCCCTGGCTTCCGGGACCTTCCAGAGGGCGGGCAGTGACTCCGGGGGGCCCAGGCCATCTCCAGGCCTTTCCGCTGGGGATTCCCGGGGGTCCGGGCCTGCAATGCCCCTCTGCCACGCGGAGCCATGGCTCTTCAGAGAGGGCAGGGGTGGGAGGCTGGGGCGTGGCTTCTGGCGAGTGACGGTGCCACCTGGAATCCAACCGCATCGCTTTTGCCTGGTTTTATTTCAACACTTACACTTTAATTCTGCCTGTTCTCGTGGCTTTCCCATTTCTGGGAGCATTCCAAGGCTGCTTTGGAAAATAACTTTACATAAAAAGGTGAGTCATTTTTATGAACAGTACTGAGTTGAAGAGTGCGGAGGGTGGGGTGTGGGCATGGCAGAGGATGGAAAGGGCAGCCAGAGAGAAGGCCATGTGGGCCATGGCCCTGCAACCCGACTTCAAGGACCCTGCGGCCTGCGCAGGGCCGGCCAGTGCGGGAGGCCTCCGTGCCCTCCGACGGGATGGCCCTGTGCCCACTGAAGGGTCAGAAGAGCCCAGGGGAGTTATAGTCCTGTCATCACCGACGGTGACGAGATCATGGAAGGCTTTTCCCCCACGACGTCATGCAGCTGTTTTTAGTGACTTTGCAAAAAGATCTGCTGATGAAAGGAAGAGCAAAAGATATAGACAACAGGCAAGGAAAGGTTTTTGGTTCGTTTTAAACAAGAGATTTGTATGTAACGGAAGGACAAGGGGAAAGGTTTGCTAGCAAGGTGGACATTCATTCATTCATTCGTTCACTCATGTCTCCCCCACAGGTGTTAGGTGCCTAATTTGTACCGGGGACCATGCCAGGGACTGGACACAGGCAGTGGGCAGAAGCAGAAGCGGCTCCTGCTTTCACGGGGTTTGCGTTCTGATGGGGAAGGATAAACAGACACACAAATCCTGTGTCCGGCAGCAGAACACGTCACAGAACAAATCGGAACTCGGAGGGCGAGCTGGGAGGGTCGGCACGATGCTGTCCCTCAGTGGTGGTCAGGAAGGCCCTGCTGATGAGGGTGCTGAGGGGGTCCCCAGGGGAGGGGGCGAGCGAGCCATGGGAGATCCAGAGGAGGAGCGCTCCCTGGGGGGCAAGCAGCAGGTGCAAAGGCCCTGAGGCAGCCACGTGTGGGGTGCTTGAGAAACAGCCGTGTGTGGCTGGGGTGGGGGCATGGGGATACAGCAGAGGACGAATCAGAGAGCAGAGGCTCAGGATCATGTGGGGCTTCACAGGACAGAGACAGGACCCAGGCCTTTTTCTCCGAGGGACCCACTGGAACAGACGTGTGTCACTATCTGCCTGGTGCTGTATGTGGATCGTTGTGTTGAGAAGAAATTTGAAGGGGAAGAGAGGCCAATGAGGGGGAGATTGCAAGAACCCTGACCGGAGGCCTGGCGGCTCAGCCCAGGATGGCGGCGGCTGGATAGGAACTCAAATGAATCAGGAAGCAGCTGGTCACGGATGGAGAAGGCAGCAGGCAGCAGGAGGCAGGAGGGAGAGAGGCCAGGAAGGGAGAGGTGCACGTCAGCCTGAGGCGGGGAGGGGAGCACCGTGGAGGAGCAGAGGCCAAGGGGAGTGGGCATGCAGGCCCAGCAGGGACTTGTGTTTCCCCAGGAGGCAGATCCTGGGAGCCCCTGTGGGTGGGGGTGCAGAGGGGCCCACAGGAGGAGGGGAACGAGCCCTGATGATCCTCCCCACCCCGCTGTGAGCTCTTCGAGGGTGCAGCCTCGTCTGCCAGGTCCCTTTGGGCTCCTGACGCCCAGCGCAGGGCCCGGGGCACGGTGGGCACGCACACGGTGGGGGGGTCAGTGGATGGAAGAAACAGATGAAAGGAGGGGTGGGTGGCTCCCTGGGGGGAAAGGACGGGGGGAGGGATAGACAGGCGGATGGAAGGATGAATGGGAAGAGGGGGGCATGGGTGGAAGGACAGGAGGAAGTGAGGACAGATGGAAGGAAAGCTGGATGGGAGAGGGGTGGAGAGAAGGAAGGACAGACAGATGGAAGGATGGACGGATTGAAAGAACTGAAAGAAGGAAAGATGGAGGGACAGACTGGAGGGAGGACAGAGGCATCACGACGTGCCAGGACAGCAGGCGGTCACCACTCCTGGACTACAGCTCAGAGTCACATTCCCCCCTCTCCCCACCAGGCTTGTTGGTATCTAATTTGTCATTTAAAATTGTGTGGATTTAAAGGGTGCAACTTGATGATTTGATCTATGTACACACTGAAAGCTTCACCCCCACCAAGCTGACTACCATGCCCATTACCTCATGCAGTTATGTTTTGGGGTGTGTGCGTGTGTGTGGCGGACCCTTAAGATCTCTTCTTAGCAAGTTTCAAGTGTGCAATTCGGTATCATTAACTATAGTCACATGGCTGCACATTCGATTTATCCCGTGTAGCCAAAGCTTTGCGCCTCTTTGACCAACATGGCTCCATCCCCCCTCCCCCACTCCCTGGGAACCACCGTCCCACCTCTCTGCTTCTAGGAGTTCAACTATTTTAGATTCCACATACAAGGGAGGGCGTGCAGGATTTGTCTTCCTGCTACACTGAGTGAAAGAAGCCAGAGTGACTTTTAAATGAAGGAATGATGAGAGAGTAAGGAATCCTGAGCAGTGCCTTGGGCGGTGACACATTTGAATGCAATCTGAACAACCCATTGATAGGTCAAAGTTCCCTGGAGAATCAGAATCAGAGCAGAAGGAGGTGGTATTCTGAAAGGTTGTCTTAATGGTTGTCTGCCCAGTCTAATAAATGCAGATCTTAAGCCTGCGTAGGGCTGGCGAAATCACACTCTTCTTGGAGTCGGGGCAGCTGTTTGAAGGAAGCCGTTTGCCCTCCTCAGCAGGTGCAGAGGACAGAGCTTAATTCTGGGGGCCAGACGGGCGAGACAGGTTGTCACGGCACAGACACACTGATTTGTGCTCCACACTTGGGCAGAATCAAAGTTTCAACGGGAATCAAGTCATACAACATATGCTCTTTCTCTCCCCTACACTCAGACTTATTTTTTTGTTTCTCAATCCTTCTAGATGCTCCTAGGCAATGAAGCGAATCGGAGAGACTCATTTATACTAAAGTGTTAGTGGCTGGGGGGAATCAATCACTCTACTGCCTTCCAGCAATGTACAGGTGTGGGGACGAAGACCCAACGAGGGACTGGTTTAATCAAACTGGAATGGGCAGCGGGTCACGGAGGGCTGTTTAGAGGAGCTGTCGCTTGGGCCGAGGCTGGAAGGGGGAGTGGGTGTTGAGGAACGAGGGAGGCGGAGGAGATCCTGGGCAGACACAGTGGCATGAATGAAGGCATGGGAACGTGGGGCCCTGCATGCAGTTCCGGATGTGGGGACTGGATGAGACTTGGAAACTGACAAGGGAGAGAATGGATGCTCCAAGTCACAGATGGCCTTGCATGCTGGCCTAAAGCATTTGGACTTGACCCTGCAAGCAATGGGAAGCCCCTGAAGACTCGAGCTGGTCGTATTTGATTAAGTAAAGCACTGGGAAAAAGGTCAAGTGTACGTTAGGGTGTGGGCTCTGGAGCCACCACCCGGATGGCTCCAGTCCTGCTTCTGACACTCAGCTTGGGCGAGGCTGCATGAACTTGGGCGAGGTACTTCACCTCTCCGGACCTCCGTTCCCCACCTCTAAAATGATTCCTTCACAAAGGTTGTTGTAAAGATAGCAGATGCTATGTGAGTGCTGAGAACCTAGTGTTTTTATGCTGGCAGCCATTATACTCATCATCATTATTATTATTGAAAGAGATTCTTCTGATTGCTAACATTTTTGACTGGATAGAGCAGGATCAGACGGCAAATAGGAAGCCCAGGCGGGAGTTGCCAGGGTAATTCAAGTGGATGGAGTAAGCTATGTCCTACAGGCCAAGTTCAGTCACCCCTCATCTTTGTAACTAAAGTTTTATTGGAACGTGATCATGCCCACTCATAACCACGCCCACTTATTTGCATTCTAGCTACTACCCCTTTGCTATAGCAGAGAAATGAGTAGTTCCGACAGAAACAGCACAGTCTTCAAAGCTGAAAATATCCACTACCTGGCCCCTTATAGGAGAAAGTCTGCTGACCCCTCAGGCCAGGGGACAGTTCAACTTTGGGACCAGGGACACGCTTTTGCCTTCCCCCAGCCATTTCAGGAAGGAATTACCCACCCTTTTTAGGTCCAAGAGCAACCTGGCCCTGGACTTCCCAGCAGACTTGCCGAGGACAGATGGGTAAGGGATGCAGATTCTCCCGACTCGATTTCCCCTCCAATTAGTTTGTACCGCTTTATTGTTCTTCTGCAAATTAATTCTTGCATCTTCAAATCTATAAAGGAAAAAATATTGAGAGCAGCCTGTGCCCTTTCTGCAGTTTTCAATTTCTTTCCTCTTCATTTTTAGCTTTCATTACCCCCAGGATAGCATCTAATTATTTCTTGAGTAATCATGTCTCCTGGGCTCTGAGAAGTTCGCTCCCTATTATGTCTTCCAAATTAGTTTCTCTTCGATTCTAGTGTGCTTTCTTTTGTCTTTTCATCTCAATTCAGCCAAAAATAGTTCTCAAATTGAGTGCTAAATTCTTCGGGATTTCGCTCACTTCAATTAACTTTCCTCAAGACTCTCTTTGGTTCTGGCAAATGAGGTCTGTGTTCCTCAGGGTCTCCGTCCTAGGCCAGGCTGCCTTTCCATACTGGGCCAGCCTGGAGCCCCCTGGAGTCCCCTCTCTTGTCCTTTGTATGGGGGCTGTGGAGGGGGCGGGGGGGGGAGAGGTGTAGGAAGGGGCAGGTAACGTCTGGATCTGTTACTTATACCTGGGAGATATTGAGCAAGTTGACCTCGGTTTTTCTCCTCTGTAACATGGGAGGAGTTGCCTACCGCTCTGGGGGACCTGTCATGAGATTGACCCATATTTTAACAATGAGGGCTGGGGACAGGTGTGGGGGGCATAACACTGCCTTGTGGATGTTTCTGGACCTGCAGGAAAGTCACTCATGGCCAAAGACACTCAAATTCTGGAAGTCCCGTGACTGAGCCCTCAGCCCTAGTTTAATTTGCAGGAATAATTCAGAAAGCAGTTGACAATACTTTATGACGATCATAGTCATATCACCTGTAGAGAGAAACACTTTTCAGTGTACAGGTTGCTTTCACACCCATGATGTTATTTCACAGCCTCCTGCAAGCTTGTGGGATAAAGCATCAACCCCGTTTTACAGTTGAGGAAGCTGAAGCCCAGAGACTTGCCACAACTAACCGGCGGTAGACTCACTTCAAAGATCCAAGTCTCATCTTTTCCATGGCATATGTCTTCTCCCTCCTTTGCCAGTTTTTCTGCAGTGTCCAAGTGCTGTCTCCTACGTGATCCTTTTGATGGGCGTGTAAGATTCCATCAGGCTAAAGGCCAGGATTGGCCCAGCCCGCACTAGGAGTCCGGCTGCCTGAGCGCCACTGGATGAGGGTCTGATCCAGTCCCAGCTGGATGCCAGGAGTTGGGTGGCATTCATTTGGGCAGCCCCAGCTCCCAGCATGTGCTGGGCACCTCCAGGGGCTCAGAGAATTGGGGGCCTGGGTGCGAATCTTGGTTCTGCTACTTTCTAGCTGGGTGACCTTAAACAAGTCTCCCAGACCCCTCGGCCTCAGTCTCTCCATTCTTTTAAATGGGGGGAAATTATGCCCATTCCACAGGGAGGTGACAGGGCTCAAATAAGAGAATGCGAGGACACACCAGAACCGTGCTGTCCTCTCCCAGGCGCCCGTGGGTGTCAGCGACCACCCCCGCCCAGAGCCTCTCCCCGCCTCTCTCCTTCCCCCTCCCGTCCTCTCTCTCATCCCTCCCTAAAGCCTTGTTTACCTTCACTCCTTTCTGATCCATTGATTTGGAGTTTCCACTCCAGGAAATCTTTAAAAACTAAGCGAATGACCAAGGGTGGGGCTAGAGCCCCCAAGGGGAGGAAGGGGGCGCAGAGGTCCTGGAAGACAAGATTCCCCCCAGAGTCCCTGTGGACTGGCCCTACCAATGGTGCCTTGTCTCGTTTTTTTCTCTTTTTAAAATATAAGCCACTAACAAAGTACAACTAAAGAGAAGAAATACGCACAAAACTGATTCTTGCTAGAAATATTTAAAACCGGGCAACCCCTTAGGGTCCCCTCCCATTGTGGGATCTTTTCAGTCCTCTCAATGAATCCTCCTTCTAAAAAAAACAGAAAAGAAAAGAAATATTTAAAATCATTTTTCTCAAGGAAGTATCTTTTTCTCCAAAATTTGCAGTGGTAACCCAAAGAAGTTTGTAAGACCAGAAAGCCCCTGTGGCCTCCTGACTTGGGGTCTTGGGCACCGGGGCTGGGAAACCTGGGTTCAAGTCCTGGCTCTGGCTTGTCCTAAGGCTGGCCCTGGGCCAATGGCTTCACCTTAGGTGTCTCAGTTTTCTCATCTGTAAAGTGGGGGTAACACAGATTCCTAGATCATAGGGCAGTGTGAAGATTAATTATTATTAATTCTATTTTAAGTATTTATTTTATTACAACTATTCTATTGTTAATAACAATGACATGCAAAAAAAATATGACATACATATATATTATATATGTACACACAATAATAAAAACATAGAAAGACCAGTTGGCGACAACTCTTCCACCTAATCCAAAGGCCCCTGGACAGACTGCGAAGTAAGGAGCTCTCATGGGGTGCAGTTCTCAGGCTGCTTCCATTTTACGATAGGGCATCCCCACTTCCCATGGCTGCCGCGACCTCACATTTCTCACTTGTAATGGGTGCCTGGAATTCCACTCTGCTGCCCCCTGCCCATGACCTTCTGAGTCCCCCACAGGGCTTCCCTCCTGGGGATTGGAGACCCTTGGCTGAACATCCAAGTTGACAAAGACTGAAGAATCAGGCACCAGGAACCAGGAGGGAGGACGTGTTCCCAGGTGAGGAGGGAGCGAGGCGGCCTGGTTCCTCCCAGAGCTCTGAAGGTCATTGCCATCCCCAGGGCCATGGGGACACCGGAGTGGGGCCATTGCCATCCCAGGGCACAGGATGGGGGCACTGGGATGGGGTTGGGAGCAGCAGCCGCGCCGCCTGGCTGCTGTGGTGGCGCCTGGCAGCACTGGGGGGCAGGCTTGTCCTGCACTTGGAGACACCAGTGTCCCCGCATCGTGTCTCTGAGCAAGCCTGGAGGAAGCTCTGCTGGTTTAAATAGCACCCTCCTCCTCCTCCCACGCCCTTCCCTGCCCCAGGGTGGAGCCCACTGGGTTTGGGGCGGAGGAATCCCAGCTGCACTCTTGCCGGCCTCTTGGGGGCACGCTGGGCCCTGCGCTGCCCGGGAGCCAGATGCTCGTGGCTTCCTGCTGCCTGTCGGTCACCCCAGAAGGCTCCGAGCAGCCAGCGAGAGCCCTTCCCCACATTTCTGCACCTCCTGTGCTTCTGACCAGAGCCAGCAATCCACCAGCGGCGTCTGAGACCCCAGCGCTGGCCCCCAGTTCACCTCCTGCAGGAGCCCCGCCAGCCTGTCCCAGCAGGGCAGGCCACAGTGGCAAGCTCCGTACAAGTGAGTGGGACTTGAAGGGTCTGGGGACCTGCCCACCCTGCCCAGTCCTGGCCCCCAGAGCAGCCCCTCTCCACTCCGGGATCTCAGCTTTTGCTCCAAGGTCCTGCCTGAGGTCTGTCTAGGGCCCTTGCCTCGGTCCTCGGTCTCCCTCCGGGGGCACCTCCAGGTCCCGGGCAGCCGCCCAAGGGCTGGCGAACCCCAAGTGTGGGTTCCACCTGTACTCCATCGCCACCTGTACTCCATCGCCACAGGACCGGTCCTTCCTGGGAGTCACCTTGCCTGCAGCGAACCTGCCCTGAGCTGTCAGCAGGTAACTGGTCGTCCACGCTGGAGTCATGCAGACTTGGCCCGCCCAGGCCTTCTCACGGCTGTGTGTCCTTGGATAGGTCGCTCTCTCTCTGCTGGGCCACCATGGTGTTGAAAAGAGAGTCACTGATCTCCACCTAGCAGGATGTGTGAGCGGATCTATGCAGAAGCACAGACTCCTCCATCAGTGATGGCATTCATTCACTTACTCATTCACTCATTCGATATGTATTGAGCATATATTTCCTGTGAGCCCAGCCCCGTGGAAATGGCGGTGGGCAAAGGCCAGCCCTGGTCCTGTCTTCACCATCTTTACGTTCCTGTGAGCGAGCCATGCCGCAAATAGACAAGCAGCAAGGAGAGGACATGAGGGGAGTGATGGCTATGAAGAAGCAAAGCAGCACGGGGGACAGTCTGGGAAGGTGATTGGGTGGGGAACAGCCATGCAGCTATCTGGGGAGGAGGGTGCTGTGGTGCAAAAGCCCTGAGGCGACCAAGGCTGGCGTGCCCAAGGGTCAAGTGGCAAGGAGGCCAGCATGGCTGAGCAGGCAGAGCAGGGGACAGAATGGGGAGGGCTGGGCCAGCAAGGCGGGCAGGCTACCCTGCGCCGGGGATCTTGTTTCACTCCAGGCGCGACGGGGAGCCAGGGGATGGTGGAGCGCCGTTGTCAGGCAATCCGGTTCACATCCTTGAAGGCTCATAGTGGCGACTGTGTGCTGCTCCTGGCCCGCACTGGGGTCAGAAACAGCTCCACCTGGCCACCAGTGGGCTGTGGGAAGATGACCTGGTGTTCACAGGACAGGGCCTCTGCTGGCGGTGGCCTGGAACTGGGAGTTTGCCAGGGTGGGAGGGGACGGCCACACGTTCCCCGGGTTCTGGGCCCTCAGGCTGTCTCTGGGAGGCCTGGCAAGGCTGGGGCCGGCCGGAGAGCTTCCCTGCAAGCCGGCTCCAGACCCCGCATCAGCCTGCAGCCCAGCCACACAGGGTCGGTTCCCCCACGGCTGGACAGGCGGGGAGAGCGAGGACGAAGGCCGGAGGCTTCCAGGGCTGCGGCCCACAGTCGGGTCAGCCTCCAGCTCCCAGGGCCTGATCCCAGGGCTGCTTGGTTTCAGCGAAGGAACAGGTGAACAGGAAGGAAGAGGAGGAGGACGAAGAGCAGGAGGGGGAGGAAAAGGAGAAGGGGCGGAGGAGGGAGGGGAGGAGAAGAAGGGAAGAGGAGGAAGGACAGGAGGAAGAGAGGGAGAAGGGGAGGAGGAGGAGGAGAGGGAGAAGAGAGCAGGGAGGAGAAGGGCCAGGGTGAGGAGAACAGAGGAGAGGAAGGAAGCTTCCTGGCCCCAGCTCTGCTGGGACACAACTGTACCACCCATGCTCGGGGGAAGCGATGTCAAACCTTTCTGGGCCCGTGCGTATTAGACGCCCACGAACTTTCGGAGCTGGGAGCCCAGTCGTTTTAGGAAGGAGAAAACTGTCCTAGTTTTGCCATGGGCTCCCAAGGCCCTGCTCAACGATGATTAAAATACTGAGAGAAATTGCTCCCGGCTCTATATTTGTCATTTGCGTCGGTGAGACAAGGGAAGGCCTTCCACGGGGTGTCAGCCAGGGTACGTGTCAAGGTCAGATAATTAACTTTATTAAGGATGAGTCAGATTTGCAAAGGGAATGGGGACCCAGACCCAGGCGACCCCTGCGGAATGGAAATGCGCTACGCAGAGCTCCAGATGCCACAGGTCCGACTTACGTGGTTTCCTGGGGGGACGGTTCTGAAGGTGAGGTCCACAGGCCAGCCCTTACCCCCAAAGTGTGTGGAATGGATACAGGAGATCCATGTCTCTCCTAAAACCACACACACAGTTCTGTTTGGGCTGCATACATGTTTCTAGGTCACTGGTTCTCCGAGTGTGAGAACAACAGTAGCTCACCCAGGACTTGTTAGAAATGCAGTCTCAGCCGGGCTCGGTGGCTCAGCCTGTAATCCCACACTTTGTGAGGCCGAGGTGAGTGGATTGCCTGAGCCTGTAGGTTCAAGACCCACCTGGGCAACTTGGTGAGACCTCATCTCTACAACAAATCAAAAATTAGCCGGGTGTGGTAGCACACACCTGTAATTCCGGCAACTCAGAAGGCTGAGGCGGAAGGATTGCTGGAGCCCAGCGGGTCGAGGCTGCGGTGGCCGGGAACGGCCACTGCACTCCAGTCTGGGCGAGAATGAGACTCCAACACCCACACACACACACACACACACACACACACACACACACACACACACAAAAGAAATGCAGTCTCGGGCCCCACCCTCAACCACCGAGTCAGAAACTCAGGGATTGGGGCCCAGGAGCCTGTGTTGCAATGAGCCCTCCAGGTGATCTTGAGACACACTCAAGTTCACACACACACACACGACAGCTCTGCTCCCTAGTAGGAGACAGCAGCTGAGAGAGGGGATTGGGACTCACATGGACCTGAGTTCAAATCCCGGTGTGGTCTCTTAGTAGCTGTGTGAGCCTGAGCAAGTCTTTCAACCTGTCTGGACTTCTGCTAGGCTATCTCTACACTGGAAATGACAAAAACCTTGAGATACTGGGAACTTTTAATATAGGAGTGACGAGGTTCACAGTCTCCATCAGATGGCAGCCATCGTAATGATGACGGTATATATGCTATTGAGGAAAGGAGTGGTGTAACCGGAAGTGTGGGTTGGAAAGACAGCTCTGTAGGATGACTTTGACAACCTGGCAGAGTCCCCAGAGACTGGGGTCCAGGCTGAGTGGCTGCAGCAGGAAGGGTAAGGAGCAGAGTAGGGAAAGGGTCAGTGGAGAGTCATCAGAGGGTCATCAGAGGGTGATCACAAGGTCATCAGAGTGCATTAGAGGATCATCCAGGGTCATCAGATGGCCATCAGAGAACCATCAGATGGCTATCAGAGGGCCATTAGGGGCCATCAGATGGCCATCAGGATCATCAGAGGGCCATCAGGGGCTATTCATTCAACAAATATCCACTGAGCACCTTCAGTGTCTCGGGCACTGTTCTGGACACGTAGGACACAGATTGCAAAGTTCCTGCCCTCAGGGAGTGTATGTGCATGAAGGAATTAGAGTCAATGAACAAGCAAGCACACGGCAAACCAGGGTTTCAGCTCATGGCCAGTCCCATGAGGAAGACTGGACAGGTGGTGGGAATGGAGGGACAGGGCCAGGGGTGGTCAGAGGTGACGCTGAGCAGAGACCTACAGATGAGATGGAGCTGGCCAGGAGAAGATGCCAGGGGAAGAGCGCACGACGGCCTGGAGACAGAATGCACCTGGTGTGTTGAAGGAACAGGAGGGAGGGTGGGGCCTGAACCGTGGCCCTGAGCGTGTCCAGGTACCCGAGGCCAGAGACTCCCTGGGAATCCGCTTCTTCATCTGTCACAGTGACTCTGTGAAGAGCCAATGAGTAGAACCACATCCACCACACGAGGAAAGTGCTCGCCCACCAAGGCCAGCTCAGTATCCTTGAGGCATCACACGAGAACTCCAGCCACACATCCAAAAGGAAGCCAGCTTGGGCACTGAAACTAAAAGCTCAGATGGCTTTAAACCAGCATCAGGTGTTCAACGAGGTGGCAGCTTCCTTCAAGCAACAGATATTGATCAAGCCACTAGGGATGACGTGCTGAGGGTGGGGGCACAGAGAAGTGCAAATGTCCCCGTCCCCAGTACACCCAGCCCTGCCGTGGAGCAGCTTTGTGGTCTGGGGGAGTCCCAGCCCGAGGGCAGTGGAGTGCTGGGAAGGGAGGAGACGTGCCAACAATACTCGAGCAATAGAAAGTATTTGTGGAGTCAAGCCCTCTTGAGCATGAGCAGCGAAGGGACCCAGGACTGGCCTTGACAGGAGCGGGGGCTTTCAGCAGGTGGGCAGCATGGAGGGTGGGGAACATGGGTGCAGCTCTCAGAAGGACAGACTGGGACTGGAAGAGGACGGGCAGGATTCCCTCCCTCTTAACTTGGCTGAGCCTTAGTTCCCTCCACCGTCAAATGGGTACAATTCCAGTACCCGTGTTGACGGGCAGCTGTGGGGATTAGACGGGATCATTTTAGCACAGTGCCTAAAACTAGCCACGCCCTCACTAAACGGAAGCTGCCATTCTTGCCCAAATCAGCATCAGCACCATTTTCATCAGTACTATCACCAGCAGGGGGAGCTATACCCCGGGGCTGCCTGGAGCAGCTCACGGAGCTGTGATGCTTCTGAGGTCAGGTGTAGGGCCCTGGGAGGATGACCCCTGTCAGCCAAGCCTGGCCAAAGGAGGAAGCCCCAAAGGAGAGGGCAGTGATGCTCCAGCAGAGCTTTAGAGAACTTTGGGCCTGTGGCAGCAGGAAACAGAATGGAGTTGAATTGTGGTCACCTCCTCCTGGAAGCCTTCCTAGATCATTTTGAGTGCCCCTGGAGTCCCTTGCAGTTACCTTTAGGGGCATGGATTCCGCTGTGGTGTGGGAATATGTCCCTCCATGGGAGCTCCTTGGTGCTAAAGCCTAGGAATGGCCTGTCTTTGTACTTCCAGGGTCAAACTCAATACCCTGTACGCAGTGGGTGCTTGAGTGGACAAACACACGAATGAATAAAACGAAGAACAGATGTCTAAATAATGGGAGCAGATGGGCAGACCTGTCCAAGGAGGAGAACATTTGGGGCGGGGCAGAAGATGCTTTTCTCTTCCCTGGAAGAATCGCTCCTGAAGGCAGCTGCACCTTTTTTCCTGGACACAAGGGAGCGATATCACTGCAAAGCTCAGCATGGGGAGGCTGAAGGAAACGGACTTGATGCTTCGCCCAGAAGGGACCTCGTTCTTCTCGGGCACAGGCCAGCCTCGCCTTAGACCCAAGCGGGTTGCCGGAGGAAGAACTTGCTGACAGTGACGGTCAGCTTGCGACAGAGGCGGTGAGCTCTGCGTTGCTGCAGGTAGGCGAGCAGAGGCAGCCTCAAGCCCCGGTCCCAGAGCCCACCCTGGGCCTTTTCCTGACCCACCTTTGGCGTCTGTCGGCACAGTCGTCTCTCCGCAGTGCCAGGACCTCCTGAGTCCTTCGCCCACCTCAGAAAGCTCCCTCTTTCCCACGAGTCGCACCTTCACCAGGCAGTAACCGAGAATAGCTTTCCCTAGGGCAGCTCCCGGTTTTTATAATAATTCCAAATGTACAGAAAGTTGCTACGGTGCTACACAGAGGCTTTTTCTCCCTAAACCTTTTGAAAGTAAGTCACTCACATGATACCGCATCGGTCCTCGATGTTTTGTGAACTTCTGGCAAATGAGAACAATTTCCACATCACCACCAGCACCAAAACCAGGAAATGCGCTCTTAATCCTCAGACCCCTTGCGGTTTTGCCAAGGGTCCCAACAATGCCCCCTGGAGCAAGGGCCCGTCCTTGACCCACACACTGCACGTGGTCGTTGTCTTTGGTCCCCTGGTCCTGGAGAGTCCCCCAGCCTTCTGCAGACTCTGCGACCTCAGTGCCCTTGAAGGTCGCCGGCCATGCGTGTTGTGAAGTGTCCTCAGACTCCAGCTGGGCTGCTTCTTTTTTCTGACTGGATTCAGGCTGCCCGTTGTGAGTAAGACTGTCACAGAAACGATGCTGCTTTCTTCCCGTGGCACGCTAGTAGTTAGCATGCTCTTTCTCTTTGTGGCGTTACTGTAACCTTTGGTCGCTTGCTTAAGGTGGGGTCTGCCAGGTGTCTCCACAAGGAAGCTCCTCTTTTTTGCATTTATCATCAGGAAGAGTTTTCTGGGATGAGTACCTTGGGATATGTGAAGATGCCACTCATCAAACGAGCTTTAACATTGGTTGTTGGGTCTTGCCTCAACTTCTAATACGGTTGCCAAATGGTGGTTTCATGACTTCATCAATCCTTCTAAATCTGTCAGCTGGCAATCCAAGTGTAAGGACGAGATCCCACTTCTCCCCACTTAGTCATCCATTCACGTATGTACTCATTAGGGACTCACCGATTCCTGTTCTGTTTAATGGATTACAAGGGGGACCCCCCAAAAACCAGAATTATTTTTTGGATGGCAGGCCCCTTTGAAGGACAGGCTTCCCCCATTAGGGAAGTGTTCTAGGAATACATCCTCATCAGTGTGCCAGCTAGTGTTGTTGTGAGAGGCTGCATTTGGCTTCATGAATTTTTTTTTTTTTTTGGAGAGTCTTTCAATGCATTTGCCCATTTCATGATGGGCGATTTACAAGCACACCTGCCCACAGCATGCTGAGTGTTCATCAGTTTTTGGCCAAAAAGGGCATGATGTCTATGCCCCACCTCCCTATTTACCCAATCTCACCCTGAGTGACTATTTTTTGCTGTTGTTTCCCCAGATTAAAAAAGTCCTCAGAAGGAAACATTTCGCCTATGTGGAAGAGGTGAGCCCAAAAAATGGCAGAATCACTAAAGGTATCAAAATGGACAAGCTCAAAAACTGTTTTGAGCCGTGGAAAAAGCATCTCGATAGGTGTATTACATCAAACAGAAAGTACTTTGAAGGTGACTGAAGTTTAAACGCGTAAGAATACACAACGATCTATATATACATTCTGGGGTTTTTTGTGTCCCCCTTACATAGTCCATTACTGTGGCTATTTCTTTTGATATGCAGATTGTCCCACCTTTGGCCGGGATCCCCTTCAAGCTCTGTCAATCTGACCTGCCCCATCCTTCTCTGAACACTTCCTTATTTCTAGGCATTAGGCGTTCTAGGCTCCTCTTGTATTCCTGCCCGTTTTCCCTGCTTCAAAGAAGCATGGGTTTCTGGTCCTGCAGAGGAGCATTCTGGAAACTCTGTTCCTCTAACTCCCCAACTCTAAGAAGCCATGCTACACAGGAGGTAAGAGACTGGACTCTGCAGTCAAACTGACCTGGGTTCAAATCCCACCTCTTGCCAGCAGGGTTTCTTGGGCAAGTCCACAAGCCTCTCCTCATTTGTAAAATGAGCATCTGCAAAGTGCTCTTGTAACATTCCCCCCCGCACCACCATGTGGCCAGAGGTCTGGGACATTGCTGGAGAAGATCCCTGGGTCTGCCACAGAGGACAGAGAGCTGAGTTAGAGACCCTCCCTCGATGGAGCGCACCTGGGAACAACTTTCCCTGTCTGAGTTCCTGCCTCACAGCTTCCAAGGGGTCTCACAGTTATTCCCTGTCTTCCACCACCTTATCATGGGAATGACGGATGTTTGTGAGAATGAGGTGCATATGGATTGGGGTTTTCTGAGGCTCTTCCCTCTGCCCCCGCCATGTCTCAGAGCTGCACAGTACAGTTGGCTGTGGGTTTATTGTAGATGATCTTAATATTTTTGAGGAATGTTCCCTCTATGCCTAGGTATTCAAGGGTTTTTGTCAAGAAGGGATGCTGGATTTTGTCAAAAGCTTTTTCTGCGTCTAATGATATAATCATGTGGTTCTTGTTTTTACACCTGTTAAGGCATTGAATTCCATTTCTGGTCCTGCAAATGTTGAAGCAGCCCTGCATGCCAGGAATGAAGCCTGCCTGGTCATGGTAGATGATCCTTGAGATGTGTTGTTAGATCTGATTTTCTAGGATCTTATTGGGAATTTTTGCATCTATGTTCATCAAGGAGATTGGCCTGTAATTTTCTTTCCTTGCTGGATCTTTACCAGGTTTAGGTATCAGTGTGATGCGAGCTTCACAAAGTGACTTGGGGAGAGTTCCATCTTTCTCGATTGCCTGGAATACTTTCAATAGGATTGGTATCGGCTCTTTCTTGTATGTTTTATAGAATTCATCTGGTCCAGGGCTTTATTTTATAGGTAGATTTCTTCAGACGAAGTCGATTTCCTGGATTGTTATTGGTCTGTTTAGGGTTTCAATTTCTTCTTGTTTCAACCTTGGAAAGTTGTGCAGTGTCAGAAAGTCCTCCATTTCCTTTAGGTTTTTGAGTTTATGTCCATACAGGTGTGCATAGTCATCTCTGATAATCTTTTGGATTTCTTCTGGGTCGGTTGTGACCTCTAGAAGCCAGATATGAGTCTACATTTCCAGGGTATGCAGTATCCCAACCCATACTGCAAATCCCCGAGAGAGCTCTATCTAGAATGCAACAGATGCCTCGCTGGGGTTCAGGTGTTGAGCCTTGCGGTGGGCCAGGTGTTGTATGCAGCTAAGCTTCACATGCACTTTGCAGTGCAGCTCTGAGACATGGCAGGGGCGGGTGGGGAGAGCCTCAGAAAACCCCAACCCGTATGCACCTCATTCTCACAAACATCCGTCATTCCCATGATAAGGAGGTGGAAGACAGGGGATAACTGTGAGACCCCTTGGAAGCTGTGAGGCAGGAACTCAGACAGGGAAAGTTGTTCCCAGGTGCGCTCCATCGAGGGAGGGTCTCTAACTCAGCTCTCTGCCCTCTGTGGCAGACCCAGGGATCTTCTCCAGCAATGTCCCAGACCACCGGTCACATGGTGGTGTGGGGGGAATGTTACAAGAGCACTTTGCAGATGCTCATTTTATAAATGAGGAAAGGCTTGTGGACTTGCCCAAGAAACCCTGCTGGCAAGAGGTGGGATTTGAACCCAGGTCAGTGGGTTACTCAATGGACGGAAGTTAGATACAAGCCTTCCTTATCTCTGAACTCTCCACAGTGCCCATAGCTCAGGGCTTGTCACATAATAGATGCACAGTAAATACTAAACGCATCCACATCTTTCCTCAGCATGGCTCGGCCCACCCATCAGTACCTCCTCCTCATTTTCTCATTTTTATGCATGGCCCTTTCTCTCAGTGTCTCTGGCTCAATTCCCACCTACCCCTCTCCCCACCATCCCCCCTGCTTTGCCTTTCAATCCTGCCTCTGTGGTCTCTGGAACCCTTCGCTGCATCTCATACTCTCCCTGCAGGGATCCAGGCCTCCATCACCCATGCCTGGAGCCTTTCCTGGGCTTCTCTCTCTCGTCTGCAGCCTATCCCAGGCATTCCATGCTATACTCCAAACCTTTCAGTGAATCTATTGCCTGTCTAAGTCCCTATCAGCTCATCAGCCTGGCATTCAAGGCCCACAGACTTCCATCCTGTGGGGTGGTCCCACCCCCAGGTAGAACCCAGAATCCACATTTTAACCAACTTGTCCCAGAGGACCCTGTTTCACCACAGAATGAGTACCTGACAGCATACTTTTGTCCTATCCTCTCCCTTGAAACCTAATTTGGGTCTTTATAGTCAGAGTGGGTTTTTCGTAGACACTGATTAACTGAGTCTTGCTTTTTCTGTAGTCTGACGACATCTGCCTTTTGGCTGGGGTAGTAGTACCATTTAAACCAAATGTGAATACTGATATGGTTTGGTTTAAATCTGCCATCTGGCTATTTGCTTTCCATTTGTCCTATCTAGTCTTTGTTCATTTTTTCCCTCTTTTTCTGCCTTTCTTGGACCAACTGAGAATGATTGTCTCCCATGTTGGCTTATTATATACCCAATTCTTCAGTGGTTGCTTTAGGTTTGACATCCTACACCTTTGAACATATCGCTGTCTACTTTCAAGTAATATTATGGAGATATTATCATTATTATTATGAAATGTAAGACCCCTACAGCTGAATATTCATTTGACCTCTCCTGGCTTTTGTCCCATTGATACCATGCATTTTCCTTCAACTTGTATTATATACCCCTCAATAAATTATTGTTTTCATTTTACATAGTTGATTATCTTTTGGAGAGATTTTGAAAGAATATTTTATTAACCCATATGTCGATCATTTCCAATACTCCTCTTTCTATTACATATATCCCCATATTTTCCATCTTGTTATAATTTCCCTCTGCCTAAAGTAATTTATTTAAGATTTCTTGAAGTGTGAGTCTATTCTATTTGTGATGAAGACTTTGAATTTTTGCGTGCCTCCTCAGCCTTCCCATGGCGCACCTCCTTGTTGACCCCGTGGGGCTCTTCCGCGACTCCTAGGCATCCCCGCGGAGCAACTCCTCAGTGTTCCATGACTCGCTTCATTTCACCTTCATTTTAAAAAGAAACCCTTCACTGAGATATAATTTGCATAACATAAAATTTATTCTTTTAAGTTGCATAATTCAGCATGCAACTCAATCCCCACCGCTCTCTAATTTTAGACCATTTTATCACCTCCCAAAACCATACCCATTTACAGTCACTCAAGCCTCATTCCATTCCTCCCTCCAGCCCCGCACAACCATGCCTCTACTTTCTGTCTCTGTAGACTTGCCTATTCTTGGCATTTCATGTAATTAGAATAATACACCATGTGGTCTTTCGTGTCTGACTTTTTCCACTTAGCATGTTCTTGAGTTGCATCTATGTTGTATATTATGTTAGTATTCCCTTCCTTTTTATGGTTGAATAATATTCTATTGTATGGATATCTTATTCTGTTTTGCGTTGCCATAAGAGAATGCCTGAGACTGGATAATTTGTAAACAACAGATTGGCTCATAGTTCTGGAGGCTGGGAAGTCCGAGAGCAGGGCACCAGCATCTGGTGAGGGCCTTCATGCTGTATCATCCAGTGGCAGAAGGCAGAAGACCAAGAGGGCACAAGAGCAAGAGAACGAGAGGGGTCAAACTCACTTTTATAATAAACTTACTCTTGCCTAACCACCTTTTACTAGGCCTCACCTTCCAGCACGGTTGCTTTGGGGACTAAGTTTCCAGCATATGAACTTTGGGGGACACATTCAAACCATAGCAATGGATATACCACATTCTGCACATCCATTTATCAGTAGATGAAGATTTGTGTTATTTTCACTTTTTGGCTATTATGAATAATACTACTATGAACATTCTTAACCAAGTTTTTTGTATGAGAACTTGTTTTCAATTCTCTTCCACATAAGAGTGGAATGGCTGGATCACATGATGACTCTGTTTACCCTTTTGAGGAACTACCAGATTGTTTTCCATAGCAGCTATACCATTTTATAATCTCACGAGCAAAGTTTTAGTGTTGCAATTTCTCTGCATCTTCACCAACTCTTGTTGTTTGTTCACCTTAATCTTTCCTTCCTTCCTTCTTGCCTGTCTTCCTGCCTGCATGCCTGCTTCCTTTCCATGCCTTGCCTTGCTTTGCCCTGTCCTGCCCTGACCGTCCCTTCCCTTCCCTCCCTTCCTCCCTTCCTCCCTCCCTCCCAGAGATAAGGCCTATCTCTGTCACCCAGACTGAAGTGTAGTGGTGTGCATATCTCACCACAACCTCAAGCTCCTGGGTTCAAGCAATTCTTCCACATCAGCACACCCAGCTAATTTTTTTTCTTTTCTTTCTTTCTTTTTTTGAGAGACACAGTCTCACTATGTTGCTCAGGCTGGTTTCAAACTCATGGCCTCAAGTAATCCTCCTGCTTTGGTCTCCCAAAGTACTGGAATTCTAGGCTTGACCCACCATGCCCAGCCCTCACTTTAATATTTGATAGGTATTGTTGCTATGTATAGAATTCTAGGCTGACTTTTTTTCTTTCAGTCCTTTAAAAATGTTATTCCACTGTATTCTGGCTTTCATGGTTTCCAGTGAAAAGTCTACTGTTGTGCTTTTCTTTTCCTTGACTCTCTCTATTTTTCTCTGGCTGTTTTTAAGATTTTTTTTTAATCACTAATTTTAAGTAGTTTGATTATAGTGTCATTTTTGAATGTTTCTTGTGCTTGGTTGAGCTTCTTGGGTCTGTGGACTAATACTTTTCATCAAATTTTAAAGATGTTCAGTTATTATTATTTGGATTGTTTTTCAGCCCCTCTCATGCCTTCTTTTTTCATCTCCTTTGGGGGGTCCAATTATATAAATATTAAACTCCTTGTTCCATAGATATAGATTCTTTCTTCTCCCTCTTCTCCTTCTCCTCCTCTTCTGTCTCCTAACCCTTCTCTTTTCCCTTCCCTTTCTCCTGCTACTCTGTTTCTCCCTGTATTTTATTTTGAATTGTTTCTATCGCTGTTCACAAAATTCACTAATAATTTTTTCTGTTGGATTTAACTTACTGTTAATCGCATTCATATCCCAGACAGCCTACTCTTAATCTCTAAATATTTGATTTGGGATATATTGATATCTTTAATATCTCTCATTTAAATGTCTATGCTTTTCTTTCACATATAGAGTATTTGTTTAATAGCTGCTTTAATGTCACTCTATTAATGTTATCATCTCTGTCATTTCTAGAACTGTTTCAATTGAATGAGTTTTATGCTCGTTATGGGTCACATTTTCCTGTCTCTTTACATGCCTGGTATGTAATTTTTAAAAAATCTATTGTGAATTTTATGTTGGTCAATAGATTTATCTGATGTACTTTGAGTATTTCTGAACTTTGTTCTGAAATGTAGTTCAATTAGTAGAACACAGTTTGATACTTTTGAGACTTGCTTTTCAACTTTGTTATGTGGGAAAAGAACATTCTTTAGTCTACACCTAATTTGACCCTACTAATGAGGAAAAAGCTTTCTGAGCAGTCTAATTAATGCCCTCTGTGTTGGAAGGTCTTCCCACTCTGGCTGGTGTAAGTAAAATCCATGACAGGCTCTGTGTGAATTATGGGAATTATTCTTTTCCATCCCTTGTCAGTGGTTCCTTTCAAGCTTTGGGTCATTTTCTCAAATGTGTGTGCTGCTCAGTTCTCAACTTAAGATTCGTGAAGAACACTTGCTAGCTCTCCAGGGCCCACTTTATGTAGCATTCGACTCTCTGGTATCCTGCCCTGCAAATTCCAGCATCCTCTATTCTGCCCTCCTCTACTCCAGGAGGCTGTTAGTCTCTTTTTGGGCCCCCTTTCTCTGTTCTATGACCTGGAAACTCTCACCAGAGAATAAGCTGGGGCATCACAGGGCTCTCTTCACTTGTGTGTCTCTTCTCAGGGATCCCTGGACGGGGTTCCTGTTGCCCAGTGGCTGAAAACCATTGTTTCATATAATTGTGTCCATTTTTCTTTTTAGTTGTTTAAGGTGGTGTGTGTGTATGTGTGTGTGTGTGTGTGTGTGTGTGTGTGAGAGAGAGAGAGAGAGAGAGAGAGAGAGAGAGAGAGAGAGAGAGAGAGAATGAA
Organism: Carlito syrichta; assembly: GCF_000164805.1. Taxonomy (NCBI): domain Eukaryota; kingdom Metazoa; phylum Chordata; class Mammalia; order Primates; family Tarsiidae; genus Carlito; species Carlito syrichta. Next base: position 659,003 of record NW_007248414.1, read on the forward strand.
TCATGACCAGAAAATAAAGTCCCTATTATTTGTTATTAAATCTTCATTACTTTTCTTGGTGAAAATGGTTTCTCATTGTTTTAAATATTTGAGTTGATTCATACCACCGAGGCTAAAGATTTTTTTCAAGCATATAGAAAACCATTCGTAATGCGTCTTCCATCAGTTGTTAACATATCCTTTGTTCATTTTTCTAGTGAGGATGTCTCAGTGGTTTCTTATTGATTTTTTGTCTGCTCTTTTTATTTAAAGCATTTCCCTTTATCCATTTTTGCAGATAATGTCTGTGTTACTTTTAAAAGCAAAGCATTTTGTTTTCTGTATATAGAAAATTATAAATGGAATATAATTTAAATGGAATATATATAGAAAATTATAAATGCACAAATTATAAATGGATTACTTGATGAATTATCACAGTGAACATGCCCCTGTGACCAATACTGAGTTCAATAATTAAAGCCTTATCAGCATCCCAGAAACTTCCCCCTGTACTTCTCCTACCCATTACCCCTACCTTCTTCCCCAAAGATAACCCACATCCTAACCTCTAACACTATCATTTAGGCTTGTGCATTTGAACTTTATATAAATAGAATCACATGGTACATGTCCTTTTGTATCTGGCATCTTTTATTCAGTATTATAACCATGAGAATCATTCATGTTGCATGTAGTAATAATTCATCTTTTTTCATTGTTCTGTAAACATAGGCCAATTACTTGATCTGTTTAACTGTTGATAGAAATTTAGGTTGTTACTAGTTTCAGATTATTTTGAATAACATCACTTTCTTTTATTTTTCACATTTAGATCTGAATCCTATCTGGCATTGATTTTTGCATATGGTGTGAGGTAGGGGTCTGGGCCCATTTTTCCTCCCAATATGATTATCCAGCGGATTTATCTCTATTTACCAAGCTCTAGTTCATTCCACTGGGATTTTTGTTTGTCTTTATTTTAATACCACTGTTATGGGCTGGATGTTTTTGTCCCCACCCCAAATTCATATTTCAAAATCTTATCCCTCAATGTGATTCTGTTAGGATGTGTGGCCTTTGGAAGCTGATTAGGTTGTGAGGGTGGAGCGCTCATGAATGGGATTAGTGCCCTTGTAAAAGAGACCCCAGAGAGCTCTCTTACATCTTCTGCCATGTGATGACACAGCAAGAAGACACAGTCTATGAATTTGGATGTGGGTCCCCACCAGACACTGGATCTGCTGTGCTTTGATCTTGGACTCCCCAGCCTCCAGAACTGTGAAAAATAAATATTTGTTTAAGTCACCCAGTCTATGGTATTTTTCTTGTAACAGCACAGATGGACTAAGATAACCACACTATCCTAATTACTGAAAATTTATGATACATTTTGATATCTAGTAGTACATGTGTTCTAAGCTTGTTCTTTTCATTCATTACCTTTTATTGGCCATGATCACGTCCTTTTCTTTCTAATATCCAGTTACACTATGTTTTTCCTTTGTGTTCCATCCATCATGGACATACAGATTAGCTTCTCCTCCTTGTAAACCAAAACATTAGTGATACAAATCAAAGCATGCTTGAAATTCCGTTTTCCAAGCCTCCCAATGCTCACACCTGGACTCTCTTAAACCACTTTCCCACACATACCTTTGTTGCTGGGGCTGAGACTCTGAATTCTGACAAGCCCAAGTTGGCACCTTACCACTATCACTAGCTGTGAGACTTTGGGCAAGTTGCTCCTTTTTCTGGACCTCTGTTTTATTTATAAAATGAGAGTGATCGTTGTACCTAAATCATAAGGTTATTGTAAGGATTGATTGAGATGATTTAAATGCTCAGCACATGCAGTATTGATAGAGATTATCACTGATCATCACTGCCCCATGGCTGCTGTCACCAGGAGAAGACAGGCCCCTAAGTTGAGCATCCTGCTGAATTTGTACTGATTATGTAGTTCCTTCAGAGAACTGAGCTTCGGCTTTGTTCTTGGGCCAAGGCCTGCCTTACCTACCCCCTCTCTTTCTGTCTTCCCATATACTTCCAGGTGCCCAGCCCTTGGCCCCAGAGACTCAGTCCTTGGCTTCTCTCATGTGTTGCTAATGGGCACAGCTCTGAGCAAGCATCAGCACCTTACACAGTGAGGTCTTTCCGGTCCACTACCCCCTCCCATGACTATCTGTGACCCCCCTCCCTTTCCTCTTTCTGCTTTATTTTTCCCCTAAGACTTAGTACCTACCATTAGATTATATATATGTACCAGGAGGGACCCCCAAAAAACCAGGATTATCTTTTGGAGAGTGGCCCCTTGTAGTACAGGCTTCCCCTGCTAGTTAAGTGTTCTAGGAACCCATTGGCATCAGTGTACCAGCTAGCATGGTTGTGAGGGGCTGCATTTGGCTTCAGTGCATTTTTTAATAGATTCTTTCAACGCATTTACCCATTTCGTGATGGGTGATTTATGAGCACACCTGCCCACACCATGCTGAGTGTTCAGCAGTTGTTGATCAAAAATGGCATAGACCTCCATGCCCTGCTCTCCCTATTCACCCAGTCTCACCCCGAGTGACTTGCTTTTTTTTCCAGGATGAAAAAGTTGTCACAGGGAAACATTTTGGCGACGTGAAAGAGGTGGAAAAAAATGGCAGAAGCACGGAAAGGTATCAAAATGGACGAGTTTAAAAACTATTTTGAGCAGTGGAAAAAGATCTCAATAGGTGTATTATATCAAACAAAGAGTACTTTGGAGGTGACTGAAGTTTAAACATGTAAGAATAAATACACAATGTTTTATAAATAAATTCCTACTTCTTTTGGGTCCCCCTCATATTTTTTCTTGGTCAACCTTTGCCACTAGAATACCACCTCAATAAGGGCTATGCCTCCAGCATTTAGAACAGTGGCTGGCACACAGTAGGTGCTCAATAAATATTAGTTGATCAAATGGATGAATACTGTATCCGAATACCCACTCCAGGGCTGAGGCCAGCTCTGTCCTCCTTTTGGCCAGTGCTATGTATTCAATAATTGGATAAATATTTACTGAGCCCCTACTGTCAATATGACTCTTAGAATCTATTTATGGGCTTAATTGTGTCTCCCAAAAAGATTTGCCAACATCCTAACTCCAGTACTTCAGAAAGTGACCTTGTTTGGAAATAGGGTCAGTGCCTATGCCAGTAGCTATGGTGGGGTCACACGGGAGTAGAGTGGGCCGTCAATCCAATATGGCTGTTGTCCCCGTAAGAAGAGACACAGAGACCCAGCTGTACAAGGGGAGAACACCACGTAGTGATGAAGGTAGAGCTTGATGTGCTGTCTCCACAAGTGAGGGAACACCAAGGGTTTCTGCCAAACCATCAGAAGCCAGGGAGACACAAGAAAGGCTTCTTCCCTACAGGGTTCAGAGCCTGGCCCTGCTGACACCTTGATTTTGAGCTTCCAGCCTCCAGAACTGTGACAGCATGCATTTCTGTTATTGGAAGCCACCCTGTTTGTGGTGCTTTGTTATAGCAGCTATAGGAAACGAATACAGCATTTCTCTGTTCCATGTGCCCGATGGGATCCTACATCCTTACCCCTGCCTGGGGGCGCCCATCAGTCAGCATTCTTGATTTCCAGTAACAAAACCAGCAAAAGATTAAGCAGAAAGACATCAGGCAGTGCATGGAACCTCCCAGAGGGCTGGAAAGGGAGTCTTGGGGAGGGGGCTGGGATCAAGAAAGGAGCGAACTGGAAACTGTCTTGCTCTCTGGCTTGCTGGCTCTGATGGACGCCCCTGCTGTGTCACGAGCTGCCTGTGGAGAGACCCACAGGGCAAGGAACTGAGGGAGGCACAGGCCAAGAGCCAGCGAGACACCAGAACCTCTGTCCAGCACCCCACGGGGAGCCAAGTCTTGCTGCCCATCACATGAATGAGCTTGGATGCTGACCCTTCCCCAAGCAAGCCTTGAAATGAGACCACAGCCCTGGCTGGCACCTTGACTGCAGCCTTGTGTCAGAGCCTGAGTTAGAGGCCTCAGCTAAGCAGTGTCCAGATCTGTGACCCACAGCTGTGGTGAGCTTATACGTGCTCTTGGAAGCTGCTCAGTTTGAGGATATTTTGTTATGCAGCAACAACTGGCTTACACAGGGTGCCACTGCTGTAGGAAGCCCTGGCCACTGGAATGATGGTTTGTGGTTACCTCTACCCCCTTCAGAATGAATCACCCATGGCTCCTGCTCCTTTGGTTACTCACTCCAGATATAGGGACCTTAGGTGGAAGCATTTGGTTGGATGAGTTTAGGTCATGTGCTGGAAGAAAAGGATATACAGATGCTACATGACCAAAAGAGAAAAAAAATATCAGTCCTGTTTAGGTTTCCTGTTTAAATACTTATAGAAATCCTAACTTCTTCTTATTGCTTATTGATTAATCATCTATGCTACTAAGTCATTAAAGTCTTATCCAGTAGATGGGAGGCTCTGGAACGCAAAGGCCATCTGACGTTGCTCCTCATTCTCCAAACACAGGATCCAGCATATAGTAGGTGTTTATTAAATGTTGGATGAATTCATGAGTCAGTGAACAGAGGTTTGGCACTGCTCACTCTAGTTTTTACATGTTTACACGGAGCAACATTTCCTCAACCTCTCTAATCCTAAGAATCAGCTGGGACACTTTTTTTTTTGAGTCAGAGTCTCACTCGCTCGCCCAGACTGGAGTGCAGTGGCCGCTCCCGGTCACCGCAGCCTCGACCTGCTGGGCTCTGGCGATCCTTCCGCCTCAGCCTTCCAAGAAGCCGGAATTACAGGCATGCACTACCACGCCCAGCTGATTTTTTGATTTATTGTAGAGATGAGGTCTCGCTGCCCAGGCGGGTCTCAAACTTTGTAAATGTTCAGATTATGTGCATCCTCCCAGGTCTGGAATGGGGCCCAGGAAACTGTATTTTATCAAATAATTCATGTGATTCTCTTGTGCAGGCAAGCATAGGCGACCCGGGGCTATAGCACAACTGGTCTTTGAAAGTATCCCATTTGGATACTTTGTAGCCTTTTCTCTGAGACACATAGCCTTTGTTTCTTTCATTTTCCCGGGGAGGATCTGCTGGTATCCCCTCTGGCCACCTGCAGGGCTTGCTTGCATTCTCTCTGCTTTCTCCATGATCTGCCATGGACACTGAGGAGTCTCACACAGGGCTGTCTGTGCATGGGGCCTCAGCCTCTCTAGCACCACTGGCTGCCCTGGGCTTTGACCTCAGTGTTGGGCTCTGGGGGTGGTGAGAAAAGCCGTGTCCTCTAAGATGGATTGGGAAATGAGCAGGAAAAGACAGTGCTTACGAAAGGAACTTCCATCTGCTGAGTGCGGGGTGGACAGCAGGGGTGGTGAGGTCTGCAGGATTTAATGCCAGGAGCAAGGCCACAAGCTGGGGCATTCAGGGAGGGCGGCATGGAGGAGGAGTCACTTAAGTGGTGCTTCCAAGAAAGACGATAGAATCCAGTAAAAGAAGAGGTTACCAAAGGGGAAAAGAAAAGGAATGAGAAAGGGCTCAGTTTGGCAGCCCTGGCTTAAGGTCTCTCACATAGTTGCAGTGAGCCCATGGCTGAGTTGGGACGGGGGGAGGGGGGGCTGGCAGGCACCTCTCTATCTTCCTGTAGTCTCAGTCTCTCAGTGTGGTCTCTGCATGGGCTGGTTTGGGCTTCCTCACAATGTGGCGTCCTCCAGGCAGTCAGCGGCCTTATGTCTAGGCTTAGCACTCCCAAGAGAAAGGTCTAAAGAGACCCAGGGGAAGCCAGGTTGTCTTTCGTGGTCTAGCCTTGGAAGTCAAATACAGTTGACCCTTGAACAATGCCAGGGTTCAGGGGACCCACCCCCTGCATTGTCAAAAATCCATGTGTAACTTTTGACTCCCCCAAAATATTTTTTCTAAGAGCTTACTGTTGACAGGAAGCCTTACCAACCACATAGTCAACTAACACATATATTGTAAGTTATACAGAATATATTATATACTGTATTCCTATAATAAAGTAAGCCACAGAAAGAAAATCATCAGGAAGAGAAGACATTTACTACTTATTAAGTGCAAGTGGATCATCCTAAAACCCTTCATCCTCACCAGGAAGAGGGAGAGGAGGGGTTGGTCTTGTACCAGGGGTGACAGAGTCAGAAGAAAACCGGAGTGTAGGTAGACCCGTGCAGTTCAAACTTGTGTTGTTCAGTGGTCAACTGGAATGCCCTTCCTGCTGACTCTGCTGGATAAAACAGTCAGAGAAGCCCACCCAGTGTGAAAAGGAAGTGGCATAAACTCCACCTCTCAACGGGAGGAATGTCAGAGTCACATTATAAGAAGGGGACTGGTGACTGCATTCCTCTTGGGAAATGTGCTCTGTCACAGCAAGTCCAGGGGACCCACAGGAGTCCATTCCGGCCATACCAAGGGCGTCTATGGAGCAACTTGAGGAATTAAGCTTGCAGAGGTTGGGAGGGGCGCTCTTGTTGGGAGAGATGTGTTTAGACTCGCCCCAAATGTACAGGGGAACAAGGGATGTTTGTAAAACTGGAGTGAGCTTTGCATGGCTTTGGGGGAGGTAAACGTTCAGTGCTGCTGAGGGATAACAGCAGCACCATAGGACTGTCTCAGCTTGTGTGCCTCTGGGACCCCCAGGGTCTTCTTCTTCTGCACCTGAACTCATTCCCACACTGGTATTGCTTTTCCACCTGCCAATGTCAAAGTTACTGCTTTTCCATCTCCAAGAGTTCTGTACAGTATTTTTGTTTGTTTTTGTTTTGTGCAGGATGGTGATTTCCATCAGTCAGGGGCATGCTGAGGGTTCCCTTCCTTTACTCTCTGAGTGTTAGCAGCCAGTCCTAATGAAAGTATCCTCTGCAGTCTTAAATTTTTAGTTATGTAAGATGCAACCATTGGATCAAACTTGGTGAAATGTGCACAGGACCTCTCTGTACTACAGTTGCAACTTCTTGTGAATCTGTAATTATTTTAAAATAAAAGTTAACAAAAATCTACATCACTGTTTTCCTTTCTAGGAGGTCTAGTTGGCTGTTTTCATCTCTACTTTCACCCTGCTCTCTTATTTCTATAAGCATAAGTTTTTCTGTTTTGTATTTTGCCATTCTAATACTGGACCTCAAGGGCACGTGTCTGTTCCTATTGTCTGTTAATTTTTCTGGGTCTCACTTGTATGGTGCTTCGTTTCTGGTATATCTTGTGATTTTTTTTTGAGTTGGGGTTCCACTCTGTCTCTCAGGCTGGAGTACAATGGCACAATCATAGCTCACTGCAGATTCGACCTCCCGGGCTCAGACCATCCTTCCTCCTCAGCCTCCTGAGTAACTAGACTACAGGCATACACCACCACGCCCAGCTAATTTAAAAAAATTTTTTGTAGACACAAGGTCTGCTGGGCTGCCCAGCCTGGTCTCGAACTCCTGGGCTCAGATAATCCTCTCACTTCAGCCTCCTGAAATGTTGCGATTATATGCAGGAGGCACTGGGCCTAACATATTTTGTGATTTTTAACTCTGAGATGTTCATTTTTCTTAGAATTTTATTTTTGCTAATTCTTTGAAGTCTGGATTAAAGTTGAGTTCTTCCAGAATATCTATTTGCTTTTGCTGTCTTCTTGACATAGTACCAAGATTGGACTGCATTAAATTTAATTTTTCACTGAAGGTTTTGAACCATATAAGTAGCATGAATTCTTAGGGGATGTTTCATGTTCTTGTCATCTAGTAGCAGGACCAAGACAGGCAAGTTTTCTTTCTGTCTCCTGTGGTGGGCTTTGATTTTCTATTTGGCATCTGCAGTTTTGATGGGCACACACCAGGGCTTGTTGCCTGGTCTGGCTGGAGGCCAGCACTGCCTTCTGTGCCTGGTCTCATGCAGACCCTGAGCAGTTTCCTGCAGAGGGGGCCGCCGGCACTGCCTCCCTCTCGGCAAGGTTACTTAACCTCCCTGTGCCTCGGTTTCCTTATATATGGAGAGTGTGACAGCACCGCCCACAGAGTTGTGTTGAGGACTGAGCCAGGCCGGTTGTGGAAAGCTCTCAGCCCAGTGTCCAGCCTCTAGGGGCTTCCTTGGGAGCTTTAGCTGGTATCATGACTAAAGCCTGGGAGTGTCACCTGGTGCCGGGTCCAAAGCCCCATACAGTACAGTAGAAAGAGCATAGGCTCTGCAGGCAGAGTTCTGGATTCAAGGTCCTGCCAGGCGCTCACTGGCAGCGTGGCCTTGGGCGAGTCATTTCATTGTGCATACATCCATCTATCCATCCAACAATTGTGTCTTGAGTGCTTTCTCTGCCTCGAAGCGATTCCGTGCTGGGACTTGATCCATGGGCGAGGCCGTCGCCACTCCTGCCCTCACAGAGCTTAGGGTCTCTAGGGAAGATAGGTGTTGGCCACGTAGATGCTAACCCCGTTCTTCACACTGCCCCCACCCAGGGGACATTTGTTAATGTCTGAAGACATTTGTGGTGCTTGACTCAGGAGGAACTGCTGGCATCTCACAGGGAGAGGCCAGGGATGCTGCTAAACATCCTTGAATGCATAGAGTAGTCCCTGCAACTGAGAATTGTCCAGCCTCAAATGTCAAAAGTGCTGAGGCTGAGAAAAGCTGTGCTACAGGAATGCATGTCGGGGCTTCCTCACTGGTTGGCAATTGTGTTAGGAAATGCTGTCCTGAAGAAAGGACGTGGAGACCTCAGGGATGAGTTAGCCAGGTGGCGTGTGTGCACGTGGAAGGGAGGTGGTGGTAGAAGAGTGTTCCTGGCAGAGGGAATGGCACCGCAAAAGCTTGAAGGTGGGAAGGAGCAAGGCCCCTGAGGGACTGAGGGAAGTTCATTGCTGCTGGGATATAGAGAGTGTTGGGGTGGAGTGGGGTGAGAGAGAGCAAGGGGAGCACGTGCTACAGGGAATGGGGACTGCTCTTAGCACGCAGCGGGCTGACAAAGCCCTTGACACGCACCAGCTCATTCAACCTTTCCATAGTGCTCTACAGTGTGTGTTACTCTGCCCTGTATTCAGATGGTCCCGAGAAGTGACAAGTTGTAGGTCAAGATGCTTTTGCAACACAGAGCCTGGCACATGGGAGGCTCCAAATGTATGTTAGCCTGGAAACCATGGAGAGCTCAAGTTGTGTTGCTGATTGAGCAAATGAAAAATGACTACACCCTGCACAGACCTGGGATCTGTCTGAAATGGAGCTGGAGGGGACAGAAATGTCTGTTCCGTGGGGCCTTAAACAAGGCGGGGGAGTGTCACGGGCACCCAATGTGATTGGCCACGTGGCCGCCCACCCTCATGTTCCTCCTTGTCCCCTGGATGGAGGAGCCTTTCCAGACGCTGCTGCATCCTGGCTCCCGGTCCTGTCTCCTCATCCTGGAGGGACATGGAATTGGCCATGCTGTTGCCTTGGGATCACCTGCGGATGTGTCTGGTGACCTACATTGTGCCTTCTCGCAGCATGGGCCTCGGGATCCACGGTTACCTGGAGAGGCTTGTTAATGTGCAGGCTCCCAGACCTCAGCCTTGGCCCCATCCCAGACCACCTGAGTCACTCTGAGGGCTGGGCCCCGGGGCTGAACAATCTGGGACTGTGGACTCTAACGGTCTCCTGAGGTGACTTTCAGGCAGGCTAAAGTGTCAGAAGGATGCCATGAACTAGCAAGACAGCTAGCATTTCAACGCTTAGCCTGAGGGTCCCAGAGTGGGTCCAGTGCACGGAACTGTGTTTGTGAACATGGGGATGACGGGCCAGGCTCTGGGCTGAAACCCGCCTTGTGTGGCTTGCTCAGGACCCTCATGACACGGTGATGCCCTCCCCACCATTTTGCTGATGAGGAAACAATGGCCCGGAGCACTGAAGCACCAGCTAGAAAGATGCCCCCCTCCCTGACAGCTTTCCTTCACCGAGTGGCCCCATCTGTGGTTCAGAAAACGCGAGCTCATTCAGAACAGGCGAGAAGACCATTCGTGGTCTGGAGGAGTCATGTGATTGAGCTCGCTTGCCTGGGCTGGGAAAGCGTGAGAGAACTAACCAACCTTCCTTCCTTCCTTCCTTCCTTCCTTCCTCCCTTTTGCTTGCTTTCTGCTTCCCTCCCTCCCTCTTTCTTTTCTTTCTGTTTTGCTGAGTCATTGATTTGAGGTCATTGGAACGAGCTGGGGAGACACAGCGTGATCCCTGCCATAAGGGAAGAATGAACGAATCAGAGAGAAGGGAGGCCAGAAAGACCCAGCGAGGAGTGCGACAGGGTCCTGGCTGGGCAGGCATCCCACATGAGGGAAGACGGGGCTGGCGTCACGCACCAGGGGGACAGTCCTCTACGAGGTGCGGACAAGACCATCTGGCACCCCAGCGAGAGAGGTGGCATTTCACTTGTCTGTAAACTCTGGGTCTTTGCTCGGTGACAGAATGAGCCTGCTGGGCCGGGCCCAAGACCCGGAAATACCTCCACAAATCCATTTCCCTCAGACATGTGTGGAGAAGGGAGGTCTTGGGTGGCACTGAAGGCTTTGGGCTGGGACCAGAGATCTGCATGTGACCTCCGGTTTGGCCTCAATACTGGGTAAACTCGAGTCACCCCTTGGGTGTCTCTGAGCCTTGGTGTTCCCTGTGTGATGTTGGGTTGGAACTGGTTATTTTCTTAGGGTCTTCTAGCTCTGCACCTTAAAGTCTTACCCTCCAGGCTTAGCACGGGGTAGATGCTCACTAAATATTTCATGAATAAAAATACCTTTGCTTTTATGCAAGGCTCGTCCTCCTCCTTTCTGGAACAGGTTGGTGCAGCGTCCTGCTGCTTCTTCCCTCTCAGCCCCAACCCCTGTCAGACCCCACCTCTCACCCAGCTCTCTCCCTAGTTCTGCCGCCCTGCAGCCTCCGTCTTCCGGGGACACCACCTGGCTGCCTGCCCTGCCGGCCTCTCCCCACCCCTCCCTTTCTCCAGCCACCTACAACCCCGCCCCTTCCAACCCTGCCCCTGCAGTATAGCCAGAGGGGACCTTCTGGACAGAGCCACAATCATGTCCCTCTTCCCAAACCTCTCCTGCCTCGGACCCCAAAGCACGGCCCAGGCCCTTCTCTTCCCTCCAAAGCCTGGCCCTGAGGGGTCTCATGGTTTCCCCCAGGAAGCTAGAAGAGCAGGATAAGCTGAGGCCAGTACCCCTGTGGGTCCCTGCCCAGCTAGCCCATGGCTCAGCTGTGTGGAGGAGGGAGGATGTCCTGGCCTGGACACAGGTTGTGGAAGTCCACAGCCCCAGCCTGGATGCATGAAGTGTCGCTATGCTGTAACTGACCCGAGGGCAGCGACAGGTACTCGAGGGAGGGTCTTTGTCTGCCCTTCTGTGGCCTAGGTGAAGACAACGGCAGCCTAGACCTGCAAGAAGGGCAGCCCGTGGGCAGCTAAGCCCCTGTCTGTTGCAGCTACTCCATCGACCAGCTGTGAGGCCGAGTGAGTCCTCAGCCTCTTCGGACCTCAACATCCTCGTGTGCACACAGGACTGGTGCCATTGACCCCACTCAGGGTTGCTGGTGGGAGTCCGCAGATCCTGGGTGTGAAGGAGCGCTATAATCGAGGAGTGCTTTGCAAGATGGGGTTCTATTACTGGGATTTACTGGGAGAGCTGGCCACCGTCCAGAACCCGTGATCTCTGAGCCCCTCCACTTGCCACGGCTCCAGTAATGGCCTCCTGGTGAGGCTGGTTGCGCTTCTGATTTTGGCCTGGAGGCCAATATCGACCTGGAGGGAGCTTTGCGAGGACGGATGAGCGGACACCTAGCCACTCTCCAGCTGGATCTCAGGCTCTAAATGATTCATGCGTCAGGCTGCAAATAGGACCTACGTTTCAGGGCCTCCGGGATGCCGGGAAAGAACACAGCCTCCTCAGCACTTTGGAACCTGTAGCCGAGCCTGAGACGTGGTCCTGTGGGCTCTTGATGTGTAAACGGGATGCTGCAGTATCGGGGGACAGGACGTGTCCCCTCCTCTGCTCAGCTGGGTGTGACATTTCGCTCCCCTTTGGAAGCTGGAGAGAGACCTGGGATAGGGATTAAGAGATGTGCGCTTGGGTTTTGGCATTCTCTATCTGGCTGTTCGACTTCAAGTTTTGGCTTCCTGCTTGCGTGGCTGAGACATCCATCTCAGAAGCAAGTGCCAGGCTTGTCATGAAGCTTCTAGGTTTTTGGGGCTCTGAAATCATATACAAATTGCATGGGGTCACTTGTATGCCTTTTGGCTTACAGAGGGCGCATGAGGGATGTCCCTTAGGTCCGTGTTCATCCTAGAGCGGCTGACTTTGGACATTGGGGTCTTGGAGATGCTCTTACCTCTCTCTTGCCCCTTGGCACACCAGGCCCAGCACACAGTAGGTTCTCAGAAGAGTGGTCATCAGTTGCATACAGACACCATTACCATGACACAGATCAGACCACCCAGCCATTCTCACAAGGAACATTTGTTAGAGGAAAATATCACAAATAAACCCCCACCATGGTTGTTGGTGGCCACTACACTATCATCCCTGTGAGAGCAGGAGCAATAGTCTGGAATGACATTTTATTATTTTAATTGGATGCCCACTTTTGAATCTGCACCACCCTCGTTTCTCTCTCTCTCTGTTTCTCTTTCTTTCTGAGTCAGGGTCTCCTCTGTCACTCAGGCTTAAGGGCAGTGGCATCTTCACGTCTTACCACAGTCCTTCTGCCTCAGCCTCCTGAGTGACTGGGATTACAGGCATGTGCTACCACACTTGGCTAGTGTTTTTATTTTTTGTAGAGATGAGGTCTCGCTACGTTGCCCAGACCGGTCTTGAACTCCTGGGCTTGAGCAATCCTTCCACTTTGGCCTCCAAAATGCTGGGATTACAGGTGTGAGCCACTACGCCAGGCTCCACCTTAGTTTCACTTACACAGACACCTGTTAGAGTGAGCTGAGCTTGCAACATCTTCATCTTAGACCAGAGTCAACCTTGGGGATGAGGAGAAACACAGGCGCTTTCTCCCCTCTAGGGCCGTGCTTGTCCTCTCAAAGACTGGGCACAACCAGGCCCCTGCACACAGACCTTCCCTTTGCTTCGAGTCTGCCTTGCTGGTTCTCAAAGTTTACTGGACACCAGAATAACCCACATGGCATTCTGCTCAAAACATTGCAATAGGCTGGGCGCAGTAGCTCATGCCTATAATCCCGGCACTTTGGGAGGCTGAGGCAGGTAGAGTGCTTGAGCCCAGGAGTTTGAGACCAGCCTGGGCAACACAGGGAAATCTCGACTCTACAAAAAATGTTTTAAATAGCTGGGACTGGTGGTGTGCACTTGTAGCCCTAGCTACTTGGGGGGCTGAGGTGGGAGGATCACTTGAGCCCAGGTGTTCAAGGCTGCAGTAAGCTCTGATCGTGACACTGCACTCCAGCCTGGGTGACAGAGCAATAACCTGTCTCTAAAAATAAAAATAAAAACCAAAAATAAAACAAAACTTTGCAAGAGGTGGGATCTCCAAGGGAAAGTCTGATGCCCTGTTTTTGCATCACGGTGCCCACCTTAGACCTCATCTCCCCTCCGACTGAGATACACACAGTTCTGCTCTACGTCTGTCTTGATCGCTGCTGATCTCAGCACCTAGTGCAATGCTTGGCATATGCAGTGACTGCTCAATAAATATCTGTTGCTTGGCTTGTGTGGTGTGTGAATTAATGGAACAGACAAAACTCTGAAATCTTAGTGGCTTAGTATATAAAAGGTGTGTGTATCTCTTGCTCATGTGAAAACGCTTCTGCATTTGGTGACTCAGAGACCTTCTGGTTCTGTCGTCTCAACTTACGGCCCTGCAGGTCTCTGTGGTAGAGAAGGGAGAGATGGGGTGGTACACTGGCTCTTGTCTGTGTCAAACTAGAAATGACTCGTCTTTCCTTGACTTCCAGTGCATCAGCCAGAGCTAGTCAAGTGGCCCCGAGCTCCACAGGGGACACCTGCACTATTTGGAGCACCCTCCCTGCTGTCCCACACTTCAAGGCAAGCTTCCCTTTAAGCTTTCAGAGAAGCTGTGGGTGCCAGACACGGCCCGAGGGGCTTCTGCAACTTTTCCTTCGTGGTCCTACTCGCCATCCTGGAAGGTAGAAATGGCTAATTCCAGTCAGTAGGCGTGGAAGCCGAGGCCCAGCACGGTCAGTCCCTTGTCCACATTCCCATGGCCACCAAGGAGCAAAACCAGGACTCAGACACTGGCTTTGATCTGCTTTTCAAACTCCCACGGTTTTTTCCCATAGTGCCAGATGCCCGGTGGGTGCAGATACTCAAGAGGGTCTCCGGGACAAGGAAGGAGTGGAACCTAGGACGTGAGGGAACATGACCGGGAGAGAAGAGCAGAAGGGATCCGACAGCCTGGCAGTGGCTGCCATCTTCCCGGGTGTGCTTGGGAAGGAGGCATGGGGCTGGTGAAGACAGCTACTTTTATGGTCCGAGGTGAAGAAAAGCCATGTCTTCTGAAGGGGGCTTGATCTTTTGACTGCCGTGCATAGAAGGTCTTTGGGTGCTCCCGAGAGTGTTGATTTTGCCCCGTTGCTGAGAGATGAGGAGTGTCCTCCGTACTCTCGGGCTATTTTTGAGATGGACATTTTCCCCATCCCATTGGGAACTTGTTCTTCAGAGTTATTTTTTTCCCCGTCAACTTCTTTCTTGGGCTAATTGAATCCCAGAGGGAATAATAAATAACTGAAAACCAAATAAAAGGAAAAGGATAGAAACAACTTCCCTTTTAACAAACCGCCTCTTACAAATGGTTCAGGGCTGTTAACAGGTCTTTATCTGCTCTCAGCAATCCTTTAAGAAGCTCTGTTCTGAGTACAATTACCTCAGTGCGGAGAAGTCCTGGTGTGGTGTTAGCCTTGGCAGACAGCTAGCTGTCTAGCCCAGGGCCTGTCAGGAGGGACAGCTCTGGTGGCAGTTCTCAGGAAGGCCATCTGGGCACTGGACAGCTCTCCCCTTGAGAAAGTTTGCCTTTCTACCAACTCCACATCTGCCCCCCTGACCTGAGCGCATACATGCCCCAGTTCCACGCATTTGTCATTCCTGGGACAATCTACAGGAGCACCTGTTTTATCAAAATTTCTCACTCAGCACGCAAAAAGTAGGTCACAATTTGTTTAACAGAACCTGAAGCCTTGAACGTCAAGACTTTTCAGGTTGTGCTACATCAAGTTTAGGTGGCAGCCACAGTCACGGAAGTGTGGAAACCCAGAGAACCAGACTTGGGTCCTGGGGCCATTAGTGTCAGCTGCATGAGGGGTGTGGCACTGCAGAAGCTCTCCTGGAGAAGCATGCCTGCCACTATAATCATGTCACCTGCCGATGGAGCCCACCCATGGCTCCCTGCCACCTTCAGGATGGAGTCCAATGAATCGCCCTCTTGTGGCTTCTGAGGCCAATGGTGTTCCAGCCTCTGCTGATCACTCCATCTCCCGTCATGCAAGCCTTCTGCTTCATGGTCCAGGATGCTGAGGTGCTTCTGGCTGCCTACATCTGCCATGCTACTTCCCACCTGACTGCCTCTGCCCCCGCTTTACCTGCCGCCAGGAGCACCCTTCCTCCCCCTCCCAATCACGTGCACGTGCATGCACACACACATGCACACGCACACACACACATTGCCATAGACTAAATGCATATGTTGAAATCCTCACCCCCGAGAGGATGGGTTGGGAGGTGGGGCTTTGGGAGGTGAATAGGTCCAGAGCCCTCATGAATGGGATTAGTAGCCTCAGAGAGCTTCCCCTCCCCTTCTACCATGTGGACACACAAGAAAAGATGGCCATCGATGACCTGGGAGGCAGCTCTTGCCACATATCAGATCTGCCAGCACCTTGACTTTCCAGTCTCCAAAACTGTGAGAAACACATCTCTATTTCTGGTAAGTCACCGGTCCAGGGTGTTCTGTGACACCAGCCCAAATGGACTACCACACACATATGCATACACGTGCACAAGTACACTGTCCTCTGGGACAGCCTCTACTTACTGCTTGAGGCTGAATGCCAGCTTTCCCCATCCCAGAATCCTCTCTAGCTGTCCCTGGGCTAAGGGGATGTTGTCAGCCCTGCCCGCCTCGTCCTCCCCTCACACAGGCCATGAGCTGGCATGGGTGGAGAGGGCCTCCTTTACCTGTATCCCGCCCAGCACGGGGCCTGGCCCCCAGAAGGCGCTCAGCACACAGGAGTGTGGTTCAGGGGATGCCCAAAGCCATCCAGCGGGCCCTGTGTCCCTGGCCGAGGCCACCGACATCTCTCATGTTAGGCTGCATCTCGGACTTCGTCATGCATGTCAGCGTGCCTGTCACCAACTCGCATACGAGGGGACTTGGCTGCGTTCCACAGTCACCCAACAGAAAGACACCCATATCGGGCAGAAAATATAAGGAAAAGGCTTAAGGGACAGAGGCCATCATGATTCATTCATTTCTGAATTATTTTTCTTGAAAAGACATGACAGCATTAAAGAAAAAATAAAACTAGACATGACAGAAAATTGTTTCCATTCTCTCTTTTCTTCTTGTTCTCCATGCATATACATAACTTGATGTGACTGTAATCAGTGTTGATGAACTTGGCACTTCCATTTCTGATGAGGATTCTTTCCTGGTTCTGGTCTTGGCTCAGTCCTGGGTGAGCTCGGGAAGCTTCCCACCCTGTGCTGGAACTGGCGGCAGCTCCTTTCTTGATGTCCTTCCTGCTGGGTGCTTGGGCTCTGGCTCCTTTCTGGGTCCCTTCTTCCTCCTTCCAACCCCAAGTACCACTCCACACAGCCTGCCTTTGTTCCTAAGGGGGAGGGACTTATGGAGCACTCACGGAGCGCCTACTACATGCTTAATGTTTTCTATAGAAGAGCCCATTGAATGCTCACAACAGCCATCAAGGCAAGCACTATGTCCCTGTCCTACAGACGTGGAAACTGAGGCTCAAAGGGAGGCAACTTGTCCACCAACCCAACCCCCCAACATGGAGGCCCAGGATTTTGACTACTCCCGAAATAGTTGATCCAAATTTCCTACTCTAGTCACCTGCCTGGTACCCTGGTCTCACCAGATGGCTGACAACGAACCCCATTAGGGTCCAGCTCTCTAGCACGGGGGTAGAGTTGGTCTCTACACATGAAGGATGGACTTCCTGAGGGCCAGGAGAAAGTCTTGACTGAGAGCACAGAGGGCCCAGACTGTCAAGACAGCTCTTCCCTTATGGGCTGTGTGATCTCGGCAAATTTCTTTTTTGTTTGTTTTTGTTTGGTTGGTTGTTTGTTTTAAGTTGGAGTCTCACTCTGTTGCCCAGACTGGAGTGCAGTGGCCGCTCCCGGTCACTGCAGCCTCGACCTGCTGAGGCTCCGGCGATCCTTCCGCCTCAGTCTTCCAAGTAGCTGGAATAACAGGCGCGCGCTACCACGCCCGGCTAATTATTTTATTTATTGTAGAGATGAGGTCTCGCCAAGTTGCCCAGGCGGGTCTCGAACCCGCGGGCTCAGGCAATCCACTCACCTCAGCCTCCCAAGGCATGGGGTTACAGGCTGAGCCACCGAGCCCGGCTTCGGCAAATTTCTTAACTTCTCTGCCTCAGTTTCCTTATCTGTGAAATGGGTTCTACGTCACAGAGATGTTGTAATGAAATGAGCTGGTAAGACAGTGCCTGGCACACAGCAAGTGCTATGTAATTGCCATTGTTATTATTGCCATTATCATCAGCATTATCATCTCTGACCGTGGTATGCCATTTTTAGGCTGAATGTGCTTGCCCTTAATCCACTAGGCTCTATGAAGATTGAGGCCTTATGAGGAGGTTGAGGCCTTGCATATTGGAGGGTCACGATGGGTTCCATTTCCTGTGGTTATGCCATGTACCGAGCCATGTCTACTCCCAACAACAAGACTGTACAATAGGTATTATTACCACCAGTTTTCAGACGAGGAAGTGAAGGTTCGGGATCCACAACTGGCCAGAGACAGGGTCAGGAATCAGGCCCAGGTTGAGGACCCAGCTCCCTCTTTCACCTCCCTAATTTCCCTAGATGATGCAGCGCCCTGCGGATCCCAAGTTCCTGTCGGTCCCCTGTCCAGTACCCCAGGTATCACCCAACAACCACACGTGACTGACACAGCCCATCAGGGGCTGGGTCTCCATTGCCCCCAGGAGGACTCTCCAGAGCCCCATGGTCTCTCCTCCTCGAGGATTCTGACAGGAGTTTCGTTCTCACACTGATGGCGTGACACCCTTCTCAGCCAGGACGGGCTACTCAGGGAAGAGCGTGTGGACTTGATTTTCCAGATCATCGCAGCTAGAGAGGCTGAAAAGACCAGGACCCTGTCCCCTGAGTCCTTCCCACCTGGAGCTGTGTCTTCAACCAGGTGGGTCACCATAACAGCCACAGTACCCCGTCCCGGGTCTCTGGAAAATCTTCTTGGGAAAGCTGAAGGAGAGATTTTCTTCACCTTTCTTTACTTTTGCCTTATTCATTCTTCAGCAGACAGACTTTGAACCCTACTCTGTGATAAGCAGTGAGGATACAGAAGTGATCCCCAAAGAGAAAGAGAACAAGCAAGCCAACACTGACTTCAGGGACAGACACGGAGTACAGCAAGACAGGAAGGGTGACTTTAGAAAGGGCATCTGTGATAGCTGCTCTCGGATGATGAGGTCTGAGCTGAGATTTGAGCCAGGTGTGGTGTACACTGTGGTCCCAGCTACTCTGGAGGCTGAGGCGGGAGGATCACTTGAGCCCAGGCGATTGAGGCTACAGTGAGCTATGATAGCACCGCTGCACTCCAGCCTGGGCAACAGTGCGAGACTCTGTCTCTGAAGAAGACGGAGGTGGGGGAGGAAGAGGAGGAGGAGGGAGAGTGTTCTTGGCACGGGAAGCAGCAAAGGCCCAGAAACGGAAGCGAATTTGGTGTGCAGGGGAGCAGAGGGGAGGCCAGTGTGGCTGGAGCTGGGGAAGAAGGAGAAGCGAGGAGCAGTGGGTGGTTCCTGGGAGGGGTTTTGGCGACATTTTAAATGCAGATGACCTCGGGCATGTTCTGAGGTGGTAGAAACCCCTGTGAGCTTCCTAGTGGCCCTGTCCATCCCTGCTCCAAACTTCCCTTCCCTTAGCTACCAAGACTAGAACAGTGTGGCATCCTCAGCTCTTCCCTCACCCTCACCACCCATCATCTCATCCACATTCCTGTCCAGAACCTTCTCAGGCCCATCCCTTCTCATGCAGCCCCGGGCCCTTCCTTTGGGTTAGGGTCTCCTGGTGTCTTCGTGTCATCTTGCCGTAACCACCTCTCCAACTGTCTCCCACATCCATCTGGTCCCCTAGAGCCCATCCTTCCCAAAGGACCTCAAGCTAAAGTCTGGTTGTATTCCTCCTCAGCTATAAAACCTTCCACGGCTCCCCATGGTCTGTGCTGTGCTGTCCCATAGGGCAGCCACTAGCCACAGATGGCTATTTAAATGTAAATTGATTAAAGTTAAATAAAATTTAAAATGCAGTTTCTCAGTCACGTGAGCCACATTGCAAGGGGCCAATAGCACAGGTGCACAATACCTGCCTCATCGCAGAATGTGCTGTTGGACAGTACGGGAATATGCACAGAAATCCAAATCCTTTGGCCTGCCTTTTCAGGCCTTAACCGATCGGGCCCCACCTGTCCTGTCCTGGCTCATTTCCCACCAGACCTTCAGTGCATGCCCACTCCAGTGAGCCCCCCAACTCTACCATCCCCAGCCCTGCCTGTGGCAACATCCCGAGTGCCCTTCCACCATGTCTTTATGCAAACACACGCAAATACGCAGGGGGTGTGTGTGGATATGTCTGTATAGTAGACACACATGTGTGAGTGCATGTGTATGTGTTCTTGTTTTCCCACTTTTCTTATGCTAAGGTTTCTTTCGGGGTTGATGAGAATTTTATCAAGTTAGGTTCTAGTGATGGTTCCACAACTCCAAAAACAGTAACAGTCACTGAATTGCCACTTTAAGTGGGTGCACTTGATGGCATGTAAATTATATTTCACAAAGCAGTTTAAATAGTGGTAGAGGGCTACATAGACTGATATAGACTGTTTTGCACCTCGGTTGTTTCAATATAGCAATACAGCCCAGAGTTCCTTCCTGATTCCTGAATACAGAGCTTCCCCCATTCTTTATACAGCTGCAGGGTGGTATTCCATTTTGACCATGTATCGTCATTTAATTATTATGTCCCCAGCTGGTGGACTTTTGAGGTGTCTCCAGCCCTTTGCTCTTCTGGACAATGCTGAGGGAACAGCATGTGTGGGCTAGTGTATCCATAGACACATTTCTCCAAGTGAGATTGCTGCATCGAAGAGTAGCTGCATTTGCAATTCTGACAATATTGCAAAGCTCCCTCCAAAAAGCTCTGCAAATTTGCACATTCTCACCAGCAATGTATGAGAGTTCATGTTTTCTCAGACCTCATCAGCAGCTTGTCTCAAACCCTTGTATGGTATATCAGTGCAGTTTTAAATATCTTAGTTTTTTGAGTGAACTGGAGCTGCTTTACATATGCTTGGAAGCCTTTTGGATTTATTTGGGGGAGGGGACTGCCTGTTCATATCCTTTGCCCATTTTTATTAGACTGCTGGTCTTTTCTATATTGATTTCTAGAAATTCTTTATATATTGTGGTGATTAAATCTTCACAATACAATTTTTTCCAGTTTGCTATTTGTCTTTTGTTTTGTTTGCCACATGGAATTTTAAAATATTTTTTAACCTTGTTAAAATTCATTAGTCTTATCTTTTCTAGCTTTTAGATTTTTGAGTGACAGAAAGGCCTTCCCCACTTCAAAATTTTTAAAAGGGATTTCCCCAGCTTTATGTTGATCCTTTCTAGCCCATGCTTTTGCAATTAAATTAAAATCGTGGTCAACTGATCCATTTGGTGTATGGCATGGCCTGTAGATAGAAGCATACATTTTCCCAAATGACTATCTATTGGTCTCAACACTGCTTATTAATAGTCCATTTATACCCCACTGATTTCAGATGTTGCCTTTACCATATGCCAACTTCTTGGATAAATTGGAGCCTATTTCTGGGCTTTCTACTCTTTTCCATGGATATGCCTGTCTCTTCAAGTGCCAATACCACACTAGCTTAATTAAGGTTTTATAGTATAAAGCCAATTTTAATCCACTTCCTCTGTGAGGCTTTCCAAGATATCCTTAAACAGAAAGAACCTCCCTCCCCTCTCCTTTTAATGATCCATCCATCTCTGTCCCAGGCTCTGAGCCCCTTAAGAACGGGGCCCTGCCCACTGCACGTCCATGCCTGCAGGTCCACAGTGCTGGGGCGGGACCTGGCACAGTAATAGCTGTCAAGCGTACAGGCCTATGGTTGCCCAGATGCCACATTTCTTCTCGTTTGGAAATCAAGATACAGCATGCCCATCTCCAACTTTCTGGCATTTCTCCCAGAGCCCTCCAGGACATCTCAGGACCCCTGGTGGCTCTGCAGTGTCCTTGGCATCTTTTTGGGACCGGAGCCTCCTTCCGTGTCCTGAACACCAAGAACTCCCTGGGACCACCCTCCCCTCCTCTCTTGGGCTCCAAGCCCCACTGCCCAGCCCGTATGGGTTCTGCCAGAGGTTCCACTCTGTGTAAAAAGTGGAGCTGGAGCCCCATTTACTCTTTCTTCTGTCAGCACGTCAAGAAAGGCGCTGTGCCCTGCATTTGTGGCCACTCCTCACTGAAGACGCCACCAGGGAAAGAGCCTTTTCCCTTGACCCCAGTGATATCTTTGCAAATATTTTGGCTCCCGCTCTTTTTGAAGCGCCAGGCCAAGTCAAGGGCTGCGGCATTTGGTAAACATTTCTGGAGCCCACCCTCCCTGTCAGTCCTGTGCCAGTGCCAGGGGACACCAAGATGGTTCCAATCTGTCCTTACACAGCTCTCTGTCCAATATGAAGAGAGAATGGGCACAGAAAATACAAAAACCCCAAACCAGGGCATCACCTCTGATGGGGTGCGCGGTGGGTGGTCGTGATGACCCCAGCCCTCCTTCCTGAGGCAGAGGTTAGCACGCGTGGCATTCTCTCCAGTGGGGATGGATGTGGGGTCTGCCTACTCCACTTTTTCACCCCATTTCACCGGTAACAACTCAGGCTCAGGAAGCCCTAGGGAGGCCAGACGCAGAGCTCAGAACTGGGGCCCGGACCCCGGTTCTCCGGCCGTCCACCCACCTCACCGTCTTCTGTCTCCCTCTGACCCAGCCAGCCCGGCTCCACACCAGTCGCCATAACCCCACACACCTCTCAGTTTCCTGTATTTCCAGCCCCTTCTGCTCTGCCTGGGGTCCGGCCAGTGTCCTCTCTCATCCGAGTCATTTCAGTGCCTCCTAGCCACGTCCCCTTCTGGTCCTCAGGAAGCCAGTGGGGCCTTCTCCAAGTGACATTCTGCTCAGGTCACCTTCTTGCTTAACAGCGCTCAAGAGCTCCCCGATGCTTTATTCTTATTAGTCAAATCTTTATTTTGAAATAGTTGTAAATTTGTGTGCAATGACAAGAAGTCGTGGAGAGGTCGAGTGTACCTTCCACACAGTTTCCTCCAGTGGTAACATCTCGAATCACTGTTCTGATCGAGACTGGTATTGTGGTTTTGGCCTGTAGTCAGAGAGACCTGGATGCGAATCCCAACTTCCCCAATGACTCAGTGACCTTGGCAGGTCACTTTGCCTCGCTGAGCCTAGGTTCTTTGGGTATAAGATGGATGATAAAGACATATACCTTAGAATCTATTGAGGCTTAGGTGAGCTAGTGCTTATAAGGTACCTACAACAGAGGCATGTTGACTGGCATTCAACAGATGGCAAAATGGCCTGGAATGTTTGGGCCCCGCCCACCTGTCTGTGACTTCCGTCCCCCTTGCTCTCTGCTCTAGCCACGCTGACCTTCTTGATTCTTCCTCTTGTCCCACTCCTTCTCCATTCCAGGAGAAGACCTTTCTTTGCACTTGCTGTTCCCTCTTTCCTGGATGTTTCTCACCCCTGCATGTTAACTCTGCTTATCACTGAGTCTTCAGTCAAAGTGTTCCTTCATCAGGGAAGCCTTCAGTGGCTACACAGACCTACTCTTATTCCTTCTCTCACGGTGCAGTGGTGTGCATGTTTAATTTTCCAGTGAAAATACTTATTTCAGCATGTCAGTCAGGTGCAGTGGCTCACACCTGTAATCCCGGCACTTTGGGAGGCCAAGGCAGGAGAAATGCTTGAGTCTAGGAGCACAAAATCGGCCTGGTCAACATATTAAGACCTCATCTATACAAAAAAAATTCACTGAGTGTGGTGGCATGCACCTGTGGTCCCAGCTTTTTGGGAGGCTGAAGGGGGAAGGATCGCCTGAGCCCAGGAGATCAAGACTGCAGTGAGCTGGGATCCCACCACTGCACTCCAGCCTGAGTGACAGAGTTAGGCTCTATCTCAAGAAAAAAATACTTATTTTCAGAAGTAAATATATAGTAACTTGTTTTTGTTTGTTTGTTTGTTTGTTTACTGATTATTGCTTCCTCCATCAGAATATGAGTCCAGCAAATCAAGATAATGCTGCTTTGTTCATCAGAGCATCCCTAGAACCTAGCACAGGGCCTGGCATCGAGGAGAGACCAAAATATATTTCTTTTTTTTTGAGCTGGAGTCTCACTCTGTCACCCAGGCTGGAGTACAGTGACATGTTCACTGGCTCCGGCGATCCTTCTGCCTCAGCCTTCCAAGTAGCTGAAGCTACAAGCATGTACCACTACACTAGACTAATTTTTTTGATTTATTGTAGAGATGATGTCTTGCTATGTAGTCCAGGCTGATCTCCAACCTGTGGGCTCAGGTGATCCTCTCACATTGGCCTCCCAAAGTGCTGGGATTACAGGCATGAGCCACCGTGCCCAACTTAACGAAATCAGTGAGCAAAGGGCAGGGAAGGTGCGAACAGAGGGGCACGATGGTAGAGGTTTGATCAGCAAACACAGATTGAAGGCGTATGGTGTCTACACAGGACGCTCCACATTGCATCTTCGTCATCTTGTCTCATTCACTAACACTTAAAATGACTGCCCTGTGTACGGCTTTATACAAGGGGGGACCAACCCCTCCCGGAATTTATTTGTTAAAAATTGTGTATTTATTCTTACATGTTTAAACTTTAGCCACCTTCAAAGTACTCTCCGGTCGATGCAATACACCTAACAAGACGCTTTTTCCACTGCTCGAAACAGCATTTGAACTTGTCCACTTTGATGCCTTCTAGTGCTCCGTTTTTGTTTTACCTCGTCCATGTTGGCCAAATGTTTCCCTTTGAGGACTCTTTTTCATCCAGGGAAGAAACCAAAACAAAACTGCTTCAGGTAAGAGCGGGTGAATAGGGAGTGTGGGGCATGGGAGCCATGCCCTTTTTGGTCAAAAACTGCTGAACACTCTGCACTGTGGGCAGGTGTGCTCGTAAATCACCCATGATGAAATGGGCAAACACACTGAAAAAAATCTCCAAAAAAATTCACTGAAGCTGAACACAGTCTCTCACAACAACACTAGCTGGCACCCTGATGCCAATGAGTTCCTCGAACGCTTGCCTAGTGAGGGAAGCCTGGACTACAAAGACCCCGCCCTCCAAAAAATAATTCCAAGGTTTTGGGGGTCCTCCCTCGTATGCTTTCCCTAACTTTCTATCTCTGCCTGATAGCATAAGCTTATTTAGCTTCTGATTTCCTCACCAATGAGAACTTCATGAGCTCAGCAGTACTGTCTTATTCTTTTCTATGTCTCTAGAACCTAGAACAATTCTGGTACATAGTAGGTGCTCAATAAATATGTGTGGAATGAATGAATGACGCATACATGAGTGAATTATCACAAGAAACTTACAAGGTAGGTACAAGTATTGCCCCATTTACATTTTAAACACGAAGAGACTATAGCTCGGTCCAGGTGAGGGCCAGAGCTGGGGCTTGAACCAGGGCACTCTGACCTCCAAGCCTGTAAGTTTCATTGTGATGTTCTCCTGCTTCGGATTACCTGAGAACCAACTCTGAGACGGGATTCGAGGGCAAGTAGTTTACTTGGAGGCTGATTCCAGGAAGTACCAGTGGGGCATCCGGAGTGAGGCAGGGAAGGAAAGGCCAACAGAGGGTGTGTCATCAGGCAACCTACCCCTGTGGGCCACTGGAGCTCTCCAGGGTCCTCGGAGTGAGTGTTTTCCTGCCCCGGCCAACTCCCACCACACACACCCACTCATACCATTGCTCGCTGAGGGCTGCTCACAGTGGCACCAACCGCCCAGCAGGCCCGGCTTGCTGATATGCCGGCTGAGGGTGTGCCCACCAACAAACAGAAGCTCTCAGCAAAGAGTCGCATGTGCTTGCCAGGGATGTGTTTACCTCTTTGGGATGCCACCGAGTCACTGTATGGCACGTAGAGGGAGAGGGGTACAGCTCCGAAGATGACCCCGAGAGAACAAGCCTTGCAGGAGAAAAGCCCTCCTCCTCCCCTGGACTCGGCAGCCCTCCTCACCCACACCTTCTTCCTTTCAGTGCTGGGGTCCTAACGTCCTTCAAGGTCTGGCTTCAACCTCGTCCTAGGTCCAGGCTGAAGGAAGCCCCAAAGACCACGTGGCCCATCGTCCCACCCAGCGAAAGAGCTCAGCCTAAACTCCGTGGGGAGTCCCACCCTCTGGGGGTTGCAGGCCTATCCTGAATGGCCCTTTTCCACCCTTCTAGTCCCACAGCCTGTGACGGGTCCCTCTAGGGTATCACAGTCCATACGCCCAGCAGAAGACTCTCCATCCCTGGCGTTCTCTGCAGCTTCCTGGCGGGACACTTCCTGCCTGCACTCGCTGTTCCTGCAGCCACCCTGGAGCACTTACTATGTACCTGGATTGTTCTAGGTTCTAGAGACATAGAAGGGAATAAGACAGTCCTTCTGAGCTTGTGAAGTTCACGTTAGTGAGGAAATCAGAAGCCAAATAAGCTTATGCTATCAGACAGGGACAAAAATCTAAGGAAAGTATAAGAGGGGGGACCCCAAAACCCTGGAATTATTTTTTGGAGGGCGGGCCCCTGGGACAGTCAGCTCCAGTCCCCTGTGTTCTCCATCACACAGATGCTTTCAGGTCTGATGAAGATCCCCACTGCACTGAGGGACTGCATCCTTAGAACCGCAAAGCAGGACAGGCTCTTTGTCCTTGCTTAAAGGCGTCTTAATAAACACAGTCTTCTAAGCGACCCATGAGCCCAGAGTTGTCCCACCTTGCCACACTGGCCTGTCAGCCCAGCATTCTGTCTCTTTCACAGAGCAGTGCAGTCAAACGCGTTTCCCTTCCTTCTGTCTACCCGCTCCCACTGCCATCTCTGTCTGGGCCAACCGTCTCTCACTACAGAACCCACTAAAATGCCCGTTTGACTTTCCTGAGCATTGGGTCCAGTGCACACCTTAGTTGATGTGGGCCTATCCCCTTCCCGACTCCCTTCCACACCCCACCTTGGTCTGGTGTGGTGTACTCCCTTCTCTGGCTCCTGGCGCCGTGCAAGGGTGTATACCTGGCTCACAGTACAGGCACACATGTGCTAAATCAGTGGGCGGGTGAGTCCTCAGCACGGCCCCCAAGACCTGCGGCTGCAAGTTCATTGTCCCCTGCCCTCTCCCGGGCCTCACCTCGTTCCACCCTCTGACCCTCCACCCGCCTTCCACACAAGCTGGTGCCCTGATCCCGTGCTGCCTGCCTGACATGCTTTGCTCCTGCTTTCTCGTCCTCTTGGAAACATCTCTCTAGGGTGGGAAAGAGTTCACCGGCCTGGCTCACCCCCCTTTCCAGATCATTGCCTTTGCAATCTGTGCCGCTGCTTCCTCAACTGCAAAGCAGGAAGAAGAAAATGACCTGAGGCCTGGTTCCCCAGGGGCAGAGCCTGCTGGGGGGATTCTTGTGCATGGGGCTTGTCAAGGGAGTCCTCCCTGGAGAGACCTGAGGGGAGGGGCAGGCAGGTTCTTGGAGAAGTCCACTCAGCCTGATCTCAGAGAGCCGCAATGAGTGTGAACTGCACCCCAGAGGTGTTGCCACCCGGTGGTTCCCATCAGTCAAGGACAACATCCTCCGGAGAAGGGCGTGGGGGTGAGAAGCCATACCCACCTACAGGGAGGGCGCAGGCTGGGACATCAACCACATCTGCTCACAAATACCTGCTGCATGGAATTGCGGGTGCATAGAATCAGTATATTTAAAGTACTAGGAATAGGAATCGACGCTTAACAGGTTTACTGATTGTTTCCAACGTTTTTCCTCCTTCTTCAAAACCCAGCTACAATTCCACCTCTGAAGTCTTCCTTACTGGCTGTCTAGAGAAGGAATCGTTCCTCCCCGAGGCTACCTAACCCAGCACTTGGTGTTTTTGTCCTCTTCATTTAAGTTTTAAAATGACATAAGTAAAACATAGAAACACTACCTTAACAGAGTCCTCTTCATCCCATGTTCTGCTGGGAGGAAACCCCTGTTAAATCTTTGCTGATGGCACGTACCTCAAGTGGGTGGTCCTGCCTTGGTTTTTCGGAGTTGGGTTTTCTGGGCTGCATTTAGAGTCTCTTAAGGGGAGGGATCTGGCTTGTAATTCCTTTATCTCCTGCTCAAGAGATGTTCGCTTAGACATTGAGTCAAACTTTCTAGACATATATTTCCAGCCTCTGCTCCCTGGAGATTCCCACTTGGAGACCTGCATCAGGCCCAGGAATCTCTTTACAGATTCTGGTAACAAGTTCTCCAGGTAAGTTAGATGAAAATATAGCTTAGAGAAAGTAGTTTTAAAGGTGGCTTCCATCTGATGAACACCTTGTTCATCGACTGACATAGATGGCTCCTCCTTTTTGCTTAGTCAGATTATTATCTTGTACATGGGCACTTACTTCTACCGTGATTAAAACAGTAACATGTGGACACTGTGGGGAATTAGAAAATCTTAAAAGTCACCTTTAATCCCAGCACATCAGAACCGTGTTTCAGGGGCTTTCACAGGGCCTGTGTATATTTTCCAAGTCTGGTCCTGGGATCACACCGTCCTTCCCAGTTTTGCTCTTGGATAGTCCCAGTCCCTGCCTTGGTCACAGGCACACAGGAACTGGTGCTTCTTTCTCTTCTTGTTACAAATGCGGGGATGACATGAGCACCGGCTGGCCAAGCAGCAGCCACCTCCCCATCTCCTCTTCCTCATCCGGCAGAGGGAGGCAGCCATATCCCTGACTGCTGGCTGCCAGTTCCATCTCCCAAGACGTCTTCCAGCTCTGAGAGTCTGTCAGGGCCCTATTTTTAGTGGAGCGAGACTCCTGGGTGTCCAGATTGTTGATGCTTCCTCACCACCAGATGCGCTTCTGCCTTGCCAGGGGAGCCTCCGGTGGCCTCAGTCCTCACAGGCTGGTCACCTCACGTAACCTTTGCTACACCATAGTAATTCTGCACACACACACGCCCCACCTCCTGTTCCTTATCAGAGGAGGAAACAGGCTCAATGAAGGCAGGTGACTCGTCTAAGTTCCCACACACAGTAGGGGCAAAAGCAGGCCTTCCCATCTGATTCGAATAGCAACCCCTCACCTGGTCACCCTCCCCACTCCTGTTGGAGGCAGGGAGATGCTCCTTCCAGCCCATGCCCACGATCCTTTGTGACTCTGAGGCGGATATGACCACATTCTGTCAGAGTGAAGGGAGGGTCTGTGTGTATGTCTATGTGTGTGTGTGTATGTGTGAATAAACAACACTGATCCTCCACCTCTTAACCCAGGGGTCATAAACTGCGTGCCAAAAGCTTACCGGAGTTATGCTGCATTGGATCTTTGCAGAGTTTTACATCTTTTAATCAGTTGATGACATTTAACAATCAAGGATATTCACATAAAAATCCAGCTTCTCTTGCTAAAATAGAAAGTTGGCAGTCTAGGCTTAGCTCTCCTTAGCCATGGTAAAGTGGAGCTGTAGACTGGCTGTACCCAGTGAACAGGCAGATGTCACAGTGCCCACTACCCCCTGTTATGTTCCAACACAGAGCCCGTGTCAACTGCTAGCTGGCACCTCACATACCTTGTGGCTTTTCCTTATTGGTAGATTCCAAAGGAGGGAGTCCCAAGCCAGAGCCAGGCCTCTTCTCTCAGCATTGCCTGGTTCTAATAGGCATTTGTGTTTGCAATTCCTCAGAGGCCTGAAGGAAGGCCCTTTACTGGAGAAAAGGGAGCAGCTTCCAGGGAGGCTGGAGAGGCCCAGTCCCGGAGGAGGACTTAGTAATGGGGTGGGGTGAAGGGGCGTGCCTGGGCTGGCTATCTGGAGGCACCACAGTGTCATTAGCTGGGACTAGGACGGTGGGAGGAAGTAGGGTTGAGGGCATCCCTGGGGGCGGTCTTCTGGGCGCCCAGAGGGAGGACAGGGCTGCCAGCCAGCGTGGAGCAGTGAGAAGGGAGTGCTCTGGGCCAAGAGGAACCCGGAGACACCTCCTGTCGCACCTGCCAGATCTCTTTCTCCTCACTGGCCTCCTGGGTTGTGTTCCTTCCTGGGCCAAGTCCCCACGGGGATGTCCTCTGCTTCATCCCAGGGCTGCAGGGCACAGGCTATGCTGAATTTGGCCCCCAATGGTGGCAAGGTCCAGGCCGTTCCCAGGAAGCAGGGGTGCAGACACTCAGTCCTGGGTCGCACAAGCTCTTCAACTCACCAGACCAAGGCTGGAGAAGGAAGGTACTACCGCCCTCCCCACCGCCCACGCCCATCTTATCCTCTCTTCCTGCGAGCAGTGCATTTGGCTTTTTATGAAGCCAATAAATAAATAAGCAAGCCGGCATGATTAATTGATGCCATGGAGCAGACCCGGGCGCTGGGAGTCAGGTGGCCCGGCTTCCTGGTGGAGCTGGCTTTTCAGGGACCGGGTCCGGCGCCAAGGAGGGGAAGCCTGCTTTGGGGAGATGCTTTCGGTGTGTGTCTGGGGCTTCCACTTTCTCCTCGGGCAGGGCGTCTGTCCGGGACTGCTCCAGTTCCTAAGCAGGGCCAGGCTGGAGGCTGGGGGCGCCCCGTGCCCTTCCCCTCGACCCCACCCTTCCTCCGGGGCTGAGGGCCGCGGAATCTGAAGCCCCCCTGGGACTGGCCCAGCCGGTCCCCACCTCCAAA